>NW_025335606.1:13018436-13290129 GCF_004798865.1 Varanus komodoensis
TGGATGGAGGTTCGCAACACTGTACAAGAGGTAGCAACTAAAACCATCCCAAAGAAAAAGAAATGCAAGAAAGCAAAATGGCTGTCTGAGGAAGCTTCACAAATAGCTGAGGAAAGAAGGGAAGCAAAGGGCAAGGGAGAAAAGGAAAGATACAAGAAGAGTTAAGAATGACTTCCTAAATGAACAGTGCAAAGAAATAGAAGAAAAAATAGAATGGGGAGGACCATAGATCTCTTCAGGGAAACTGGAGATATGAAGGGAACGTTTCATGCAAAGATGGGCATGATAAAGGACCAATATGGCAGGGACCTAACAGAGGCAGATGAGATTAAGAAGAGATGGCAAGATTACACAGAGGAACTATACAAGAAAGAGCTTAACATCCCTTATAACCACGATGGGGTGGTCACTGACCTCGAACTAGACATCCTGGAATGTGAAGTCAAATGGGCCTTAGGAAGTCTGAGCAACAACAAAGCTAGGGGAGGTGACAGTATTCCAGCTGAGCTATTCAAAATCTTAAAAGATGATGCAGTAAAAGTGCCACAATCAATATGCCAGCAAATTTGGAAAACTCAACAGTGGCCACAGGATTGGAAAAGGTCAGTGTACATTCCGATCCCAAAGAAGAGCAATGCCAAAGAATGTTCAAACTACCGCACCATTGCACTCATCTCACATGGTAGCAAAGTTATGCTCAAAATCCTACAAGCTAGGCTCCAGCAGTATATGGATCGAGAACTACCAGAAGTACAGGCAGGATTTCGAAGAGGGAGAGGAACTAGAGATCAAATTGCCAACATACGCTGGATCATGGAGAAAGCTAGGGAGTTCCAGAAAAACATCTACTTCATTGACTATGCTAAAGCCTTTGATTGTGTGGATCACAACCAATTGTGGCAAGTTCTTAAAGAGATGGGAGTACCAGACCAGCTTATTTGTCTCTTGAGAAACCTATATGCGGGTCAGAAGCAACAGTGAGAACTGGACACAGAACCACTGATTGACTCAAAATGAGAAAGGAGTTCGGCAAGGCTGTATACTGTCGCCCTGCCTATTTAACTTATATGCAGAGCACAGCAGGAGAAAGGCGGGGCTAGATGAATCACCAGTTGGAATTAAAATTGCTGGGAGAAATATCAACAACCTCAGATATGCAGATGATACCACTCTCATGGCGGAAAGTGAAGAGGAACTAAAGAGCCTCTTGATGCGGGTGAAGGAAGAGAGCACAAAAGTTGGCTTGAAACTCAACATTGAGAAAACTAAGATCATGCCATCTGGTCCTCTCACTTTCTAGCATATAGATGGGGAAGAAATGGAGGTAGTGACAGATTATTTTTTCCTGGGTTCCAAGATCACCGCAGACAGGGACTGCAGCCAAGAAATTAAAAGACGCTTGCTCCTGGGGAGGAAAGCTATGGCAAATCTAGGCAGCATACTAAAAAGCAGAGGCATCACCCTGCCAACAAAAGTGCGTATAGGCAAGGCTATGGTTTTCCCAGTTGCAATGTATAGCTGTGAAAGCTGGACCATAACGAAGGCTGTGCGCAGAAGAACTGAGGCCTTTGATTTGGGGTGCTGGAGGAGACTCCTGCGAGTTCCCTGGACCGCAAGGCAATCAAACTGGTCAGTCCTAGAGGAGATCAACCCTGACTGCTCTTTAGAAGGCTCTTTTAAGATGAAACTCTAATATTTTGGCCACCTGGAGAAGAACCTAATGCTGGGAACAATAGATGGCAAAAGAAGAAGGGGACGGCAGAGAATGAGGTGGCTAGATGGAGTCACTGAAGCAGTTGGTTGAGCTTAAGTAGACTCCGGGAGATGGTGGAAGACAGGAAGGCCTGGAGGAATGTTGTCCATGGGGTCGCGATGGGTTGGACACGACTTCACGACTAACAACAACAACAACAACTGGTCTCTCAGAGGGCCAGCTCTTGAGTTCAAGAAGTTCTGACCAGATTCCCCTGCTTGTTGAGTCTAGTTTCTCCCTTTGACCTCTGTTTAGTGAGGCAGAAAGCTGACTACTCACTTCAGTTCAAGGCTTCTGAGCCAAACCAAAGAATGCTTCCAAGCCAAAGGCTCTTACTGCTACAATCAAACGCTCTGAGCAGCGATTCCTTCTTTTCCTCTTTAATGGACTTTTTCATGGGAAGAAAAAAGGCAGAAGAAATGGTAGATTACATAAATGAACAAGGTGTCAACTGGACCCCATGTAAAATTCCATCAATTATAAAATTCCCTAAAAATTCATGGAAGTGCCTTTAGAATCTAGTGAAACCAATTTATCCTATGTGCAGTTCAAGCCAAGGAATTCTTGCAATGCCTTCCATAAGCTTAATTGTCAAAAGAAGGAAGATGTTCAATGTATCAAGTACCCTAACTATGGCCTTCAAAAACAAAATAATTCTGCCTGAAAATTCTGCCACATCTGAAACATAAATGGGGGCAAGCAATTTTAAAGCATATTAGACCCCTGCCCCCGCAGGAGCAGCAGAACAGAACCAAGAAGCGTAACTGCCTCAGCCCCAGTGAAGCCAAAGAAAATAGCCTTTGCTTAGGGTGGGGGCTTCCCTTGCACAAATGAACAGCAGAAAAATGAAACCCCACAGGTAGCTGGAATTGCCCTTGCAGCACACTTTACTATTCCAGGTGGCACGTGCTCTTTCTTCAGATTCTAACATCTTTGGATCGTTTGATGTGCACTTGAAAATTCTCCAGCAACCCAAGTTCACTTACTAAGCCCTGGCGGTATACAAAACAATGGTTTGTGTCACCAGAGCTGATCCAGTATAAGGGAAGAAGAGCACCTCTTGATATACGCTATACAGTAACTCGTCTACCCCATATCCGCTGTTTCAGTTACTATGATTTCACTTAACCGCAGTTGACCGTGGTCCAAAAAAGTACATACAGTGTTTACTACTATCCGTGGTTTCAGGCATCCACTGCGGGGCTTGGAACCTATCCCCCACAGATACAGGGGTCTTATGCTACTTGCTGGGGCTTTGAACAGAGAACCATGGCTCTTTTTCTGAGTCACAAATAACTAGATCAGTACAGAAACAGGATACAAGTATGCAAAACAGAATGGCAACACCCTTCTGCTAAAGGGTGAAAAGTAGGTCTAATGAATTCAATCAGCTTAAATTCAATCAGCTTAAATTTATTTATGGTGACATTTGGTGCAATTTCAGATATAACAAAAATAATACAATGTGTTTAACCTTCAGTTATGTGGCAATAAGGGATCTGAATAATGGATGTCTAGTATTTTAAAATATTTATGAAAATACAGTGAGAACAATTAATTGTTACATGCCAGCATCGTCTGTATTTGTGCCAAGGACTGTTGTGAGAGGGGGCATGCTGTCTTCCCCTCAGGCAGTTGCAAGGAGCTAGTGAATTATTTATATTTCAGAGGTTTCAAAGAATATTCTGAAAACTGGCTTGAGTAACATGGTGAGGAAGGAAGGGAAGATTCATGTTTCCATTGAATCACAAATCAAAACTGCTTGGTGCGTGTGGTGGGGAGAAGCCTCAATATAACAAGAAGTTCAGTAAAAAGAAAGAAACGCATGAAATTCATTGTGCAAATCATTCTATTTCCAGCATTCAGACTGTGAGTTTTGTTCTTTATGTAGTCAAACTGGTACCATGCACACAAATCTGAGAAAGGGACAGTATCAACAAAATTTGGGGAACCTGAAGTTTGCCAAGTGCAAAAAGAAATTAGGGGAAAGAACAGGGAGAGGAGCTCCATCAGGACAGAGCACGCTGGACAACTGTAGAATGCCAACTGTTGAAGGGGATGAAAGATAAGACCAGGGGAATGGTCTGGCTTGGCCTGGGATCCTGAACTGTAGGACTACATACTGCAACATTTTTTGTTGCAAGTCAATTTTGTATTTTCCTGATTAATATTCAGTACACAGATGTGATGGGGTAACTCTCTTTACCTGTAAGGAATGCATCCTAAAACATATAAAACAACTTCCTGGCCAGGGATGAAGAAACCAAAGTTTGAAAAGTAAGCAATGCCCCAGGGTACTCCTGCCTGTGTTACTTCAGATGGTCTGTAAAAAAGGGTATGCTGTTCCCCTCTAGTATCTTCTTATCTGTGTGAAATCTTGTGTAACGACCCTAGACTGGTGTCCTTCTTCCACAGTTACCAGAGGAAATGAGAAATGAGTCACACAGAAAGAAGCAAGATGCTTCCAAACATGTTGGTTGTTACTGTGAGAAATTATGTCTTCCAGATTGTTTATTTTTCTCGTTTGAGTTGGAATTAAGGAACATACATACGAAGAGGCCTGATGCTGGATCAACCGAAGGGTCCAACTAGTCCAGCATTCTGTATACACAATGGCCAACCAACTGCCCATGGGAAACTCATAAGGAGGACTTGAATGCAATGTTTATACTCCCTAGCAACTGGGATTCCAGCATCAACAACACCTCCCTGGAGCTTGTCTGCAAAGGCATGTTGCCTTGGACAAAGGTGAACGGACATTTTATTTTTCTGAATCTATAAAGCTTTTACTATATCTACGAAATACGTGGTCTTTTAAGCAATATGTGTTTACTTTTGGAAGAAAAGCGAAACATTTTACTGGTAAAGTTTCACAGTCAGATAAAGATTGTACTCAAGCTATTGAGTGTATCACTTCAGGCTGCAAAAGCAGAATCACATGCAGAATCTTCCCATACGTGCATCAAAAATCCCATGACTATGGAAAGCTGGTATTCCGCTGATAAAAAAGACACACCAAGATTGGATGGGTTCCCTGCATAAAGAGTTTTTGTACAGTGGAGCCAAGCAATTCCCTAGTTATTCAGGAACCACTGTATCATGTGATTAAATAAAAGCACATATTTATGGCTTGAACAAGAGCAGGGGATGGAACCCCACATCATCCAGCTGTTTTGGACTAAAATTCCCTTCCAACAGCCAATATGGCCAAGATTTATTTATGTAATTAATTGAATTTAATTTATACCTCAACTTTCCACCAGGAAATAACACTCAAAGTGGCTAACAACAATAAAATACAATGTTTGATTTTTTTAAAACCTATTATAGAGTAAAATAGTGAAAGCACAATTTAAGATATACAATAGTGGCAGAAACGAAGCAGCACCAAACACAGCAGACTTCCATAGCTTGCATGCTTTGTAGAAGGAGAAAAAGAGAATCAGGCATGTGTCCTTCAGAGTGTTCCAAAGTCTGAGAATGGCCACTGATAAGGCTCTCTGTTAGGTAACTCCTAAGTGCCTCTAAGAAGGGCTCTCTCCGATGATATTAAAACCAGGGCAGGCTCATATGGGAGAAGACATGCTTCCAGGTAATCTGGTCCCAAATCATTTAGGGCTTTATAGGACATAACCAGTGCTTTGAACTAAGCATGGAAAAACAGTAAAAGCCAGTGAAGCTGCTGTAAGCAGGGAGTCATAGTCAGGTTTATCAGAGTTGTTTCCCCAAGAAGTTGAGGGCCACTGGGTTGTCTACCACCAATCTAGATTTCTGGACAGGACTGAAAATAGTAATGGAAGAGTTGGGATAGAATATTCACCAATGACAGCAGTAATGCAGACTCCATGTAAACTTCCTTTTCCTTGAAGCAGGTGGTAAGAAAGAGGGAACAAAAATTAAAACCAGAGACTCAGAAACAACCAAACAACTAGAATGTTGTTGTCTGGTGAATGCTGATAGCAATATCTTGCCTTCTCTGCATGAGCAGAACTATTGCCAGCACATCCTGCCGCAGAAATGAGAACGCTTGGACAATGGCCCAAGTGTTTTTGATATGGAACAAAAGCCAAGGCTAATAATGAAGCCTACGGGAGTTCTTTGCCTATGGGAGAAATGGTGTGTCAGGTTCAACACAAAAGAGGCTATCTGCCTATCTGAAATTAAACTCACGGCAAATACATGGAGGAAGTTTGGAAATGGTTCATCTGTCTAACTAGCATTTCAGGTTTTAGGGGAAATATTACTTATATCTTCCTACAGCTTCTTCATGCCAACATGAAGGCATTTTAAAAATCATTATAAAAGGCACTTGGTTGTCTATTAGGCTGCAATTAAAGCTTTATTATTATTAATCACATCTTTAGTTACGCTTTTAATAGGAAACGAACATCACATGATATTCTTATATATCTTCATACTGAGTATCCCTCTTATTGTTCTTTCCATTATCTTATTAGTTTACTTAGAGAAAATAAGACACTCCCCTGCAGCACTCTAGTTTTACAGCTTAACATTGGGTAGCATCCAGCACTGCTGCAGTGCTTGCAAAAACAAATGCTAGCACACTGGGGCGCTAGCCATTGGTAATTAACCAGCCCACACTAGCATTTACGGAAAGGAACAAGTCAGAAGAACTCTGCTCCCTTGGGCCAGGCTTAGTTAGTTCCACTATCTGGTTAGTTTCACCCAGCACAAGGTGTGCAGCGTTGGATATGGCTATCAATTCATAGTAGCATGCATGGTTGTGTTCACACAGCTTGAATCCACTAAGGCTGAAGCACAGTGTGATGCCTGACATGAATCTTCTACCCAAACCAATGCCTCTTTGTAGAAACCCACCTCTGACCTCATAATGCTTAGCTAGAGTTGTGCATAGAGATGGTAAGGCAGTCCACTGACTGACTGCATGTGACCACTGTCAAAAAGGGTCCACTAAAGCTACAGCATAGGTGGCATCTTCCCTTTCCAAATGCCATAATACTGTCCCAATCAGCAAGGACAGAAGCGAGCTAACCTTGCAGAGGTCATGACGGCATAGCAAAACTTCCCACACTGGGCACTAGTTAAAGCTGCAAGTGGCTATGAACATTTTGTCACAAACCAGGAGCTTCCCAACCTGGTATCCTCCAGAGGTATTGTGTAGCGACTCCCAGCACCCCAGCATTCCAGATTTAGGCACATGCAACTGGGGTGATGGTAGAGGATTTCTCCGTCGCCTTCTCCCCTTGTCACTTTCCAGCACCCAGAGACGGCTACACATGTGTCGGAGTCCTGCTGGATTTTGGTAGCCACTTAAGAAAACCCTCAATAGAAGAAATGCATCTCCAAAAAAATTGCATGTGCTAACTTAAACAGAGATGCACATTTAGAAATATAAACAGTAATACAAATAACAGAAATACATTAAGTAGAAAACAGAAATAAGTGATTTTAATAGAAGTTTAGTGAGATATACCACACTGTGGTACATCTCACCATAGGGTGGAAGATAGCAGCCTTCATCTCACCTCCGTAATAATCCCATTCTTAGCATCAAGCCTTCTCCAACAGCTTCTCAATCTCTGCCTTTGCAAGTAGTTTCTTCTGACCAGGCTCTCTGTCTGCTCCTGTTTATTTAACTCTACCTTGAACAACATCCTGGGGCCCAACTGTTGCCTCCAACTTGACCTGTCAAACATCAGAAGGATCTTGAGTCTGCTCCCAGCTGAACTGTGTAGGACCCTCTTTCCTTCCCCTCCTACATGTTTGGTTCATGCCAGTCCTGCAAAGTGTTGATATTTCTATTGATGGGAATGGTAGTTGTCACACCTGCCATGGCTCTTGCCAGCATGATGCTCTGGGTACCAGTTGTCACTGAGGGAAGATGGGACAGTGCCAAACACCAATTTTCTTCTCAACTGCAATAACAACAAATGGGAAGTCAGCAGCATAGGAAAAGTCCAAGCTGTTTGCAAGGCAGGGGCACAGCTGCATCATGTCTTGGGGCAACGATAAAGCAGGAGTTGTATTTTCATACCAGAATGTAAAGAGGCCTCGTATCAGCAAGGACAAGAGAAGAGGAACTGCAAAAACAAAGCAAAACATATTCCTCCCCTGCATTCCTCTAAAATGCTGATTAATGAAGGGTGCTTCATTTCAAATAGACCCTCTTCAGCACAAAAGCAACTTATCACCAAATATGGCATACAGAAAAATCTAAGAGTCAAACTACAAGCCAAACTACACGTAGCTTAGCTTTTCACTTGCTCCAGCGTAACTGTGCACAGTCTCTATTTAGACATGGACCACTGCATACCAGGAAGAGAAGATTTAAAAAAGGGGAAAAGCCTCCAGTGGCTTCCAGGGAAGCTTGCCCCTCTTTTTGAACACTCCCTCTTTTCCACAGAGGACGGGAAATTTTAGGTTGAAAACCATGGGGGAAGGTTCGGTCCTTCTCTTCCTTTCTGTTGTGGTTCCAATCTGAACTGGAATGAGAGTAAATATTATGTATGTACGCATGTATGTATGTATTATATTTATATCCCACCTGTCTCCCATTGTGCAACTCAAGATAGCTACATGTGGTTTCTAGGTAGTCTTCCCACCAAGCCCAGGCCAGGCCCAGGCATGCTAAGCTTCATGGTGGACGCCTTTTGTATCTTCAGAAAATTAAATAAAAATTAATCTCCAGCTACACATGAGATTGGAATCATATGAAGTTTAGCTCCAGGTGATATTGGAAAAAGCATGAATGCATTTGACTTGTCTGCTTTTAAAGCTTCAAACAGCAGTACTGGGGGCATAAGAAGTTCCTGACTGTTAGAGCAATATGACAGTGAATAAACGACCTAGGAAGTTGCTAGCTTTCCCACAGCACAGGCATTCAAGATGCAGCTGGACAGCCAACGGGGGGATGGTTTCACTTGGAGTCCTGCACTGGACAGGGAGTTGAACCCAAGTGCCTTCTTGGCCCCTTCCAATTCTTGGCCCCTTCCAATTCTAAGTTCTATAGCATCTTCTCCCTAGACAATAGTGAAATCCCCAGCCCCACCCAGCTGTTATTTCTATAGGAAGAAACTGCTCTTGGAGCAACTATCTTATGTGACCCAAAGGACTGGAGATACCAGAGCTCAATAATGGTCTACTGAGCACAGTTGCTTTTGCTCTAATATGGTCCCTGGCATTCATTTCAGGGTTAAAATAGCACATGGAATGAAAAAGCAAAGAACCCAAATAGAATTACTTCACTAATTCCAAAAATTCACACAGAGACATGAAGACACACATGTTCTGTTGCCCTAGGCATTTATATACTTTTCCAAAATGTCAATACAGTAAACAGTGCTTTATAGATTCCTTGGGGGAAAAAGAAGAAAATAGAAGGGGTCCTTTGCCAAAAGATCAGGCTGTGCTCCATTACAGCCATTGAAGTAAGTGAACTGGCCACCTCTTAGCTACCAAGCCGAGTCCAAGGACCTGCTTTTGACTTAGAAATCCCTAAACAGCTTGTGTCCAGGCTGCCTGGCAGATTATTTCCCTCAGCCCAGTCCTGCATGATCATTAAGATCACTGGAGGGGCCTTCACGGATTGTACAGCAATCATCCTGCAGCAACCCAAAGTTCTACCCCCTTATGGAATGAGATCCCCACTGATATTCGGGAGCATGTGTATGTTTTAGGCACCATTAAAACCCATCTCTTTACCCAGGAGTGTGCTGCCTATTGTACTTGCTAATTATGATGTTTCATTGTCTTTAATGTTTTAATCAGTCCTTTGTACAAATGTTTTATCAATTATACTGTTAACTATATTTACAATATACCACAATTTATTTTTACATATTTAAATCTGATTGTAAGATGTGGAGAATACAGTAAGGGATATATACATCGATTCATAAATAGTAATCAGTAAGGTTGTACAATCTACACTTTTGACAGAAGAAGCAGGAGTAGGATAACAGCGAGAGAGGACAGTGAGCAAATTGAAAACATACAGTAATGCACACATGTGCAAACACATACTTTGGCTTCGACATAAGAATTACACTTGTTAAAAACTTGGTTACAGTGGGGAAGGAAGCTCTGATTTTTTTGGTGAGGGCTCACACTGGGGAATGTTAACCCTTCTTTCCCCAGCAGCACCCCTTCAAATGGCTCCCTATGCTGTAATTTGCCTTTTAAAAAAGCTTCCGTCGCAACCATTTAAATCCAGAGCATATGGTGGGGTGGGGAGCCAGGGAAATCTCTTCTTTCCAATGAGAATTTGTTGTAGCTTTGATCAGCTGCTAGCCAGAGATAAAAGATTTTCAGGTCCTGAGTGGAGGCACAGATAATGCGAACTTGGGAGAGGTGAGGCCTAGGGGTGGGAAGAAACTCATGGCTTGGATGGGGACAAGCCCCCCCCCCCCCCCACGACCACCATGGGCCATATCTGGCTGAAGGTCTCCTATCAGTGGACTAAAATGTAAAACCAAAAGTCTTATACAAAAGGTGGCTTTTAAGGAGGTACTTAAGTGAGAAAGAAGTGGCATCACACAGGCCTTTGGGAAGGGATCTGAAGGGGCAAAGTGCAGCAAAGGAGGAACAGTGGGGCCATGTGAGGAAGGAGCAGGCCTCTGAGTGGCTGAGGTGAATGCAGCTGGGGAGGCAAAGGTCTCAGGCATGAAGATATACTGGGAAATTAGGGCAAAAAGATTGGGTGGAGCCAATATTTTTTTTGGAAAGCCAATGTCCTTCCAGAACAATTGCTGTTATCATAAGACATAAGAAAAGCCATTCTGGATCAGACCCAAGGTCCATCTAGTCCACACACATGGTGGCAAACCAGCTGCCCTCAGAATTGCTCCAGCATGATAGGCCCAAGACCTCCTTCTGCCCAGCTTCTCAGCAACTGGAGTAAGCAGGCAGACCACCTCTGGTAAGGAGGTAGCACTTGGCCAGCAAGGCTATAGCCTCCTGGAAGATCATCACTCTCTCCCTATTCCCAACTTTGTGGACAATCTGTGAGGGCCAAACAAAACATTCTTCTTAATCATGTACAGCTGAGCTCTGTGTGATTATTTTCTCTGCTTTCACTCTTGTATGTGGCCCTGATTCAGAACAGGACAGTGGCACCTCAGGAGAGAAGGGCTGAAGCTTTCTCTACCCATTTTCATCCTAAAATTCCAATCCCCTGGGGGGAGGGGGCTATAAAAGTAGCCTTCCCTTTAGTCTTGAGTAAATGAGCCAATCACACAAAGCTCAGTTATGTGTGATAACAAAACTGTGAAAACCACACATTTCCCATTAAGGACTGGATATGCCGATACTAAAGAAGGTGCACCATTTCTTTAAGAGTGCTGAGCAGCAAGCAGAACAATAGTTGGTGCCATCTTTTTCTGCCTGAGGAGTGCACACTGTGATATAAGGTTTCCAACAGCCAACCCTCTGCCACGATGGCCTTGGAAGGACCCAGCTTGTCTCTGAGGTTTGCATCTGGCAATTCCGCTTGGCCATTGATTGCACATTTGAATTCACTGTCTGCTGACAGTGATAATATCTCAGCAACCAAACATACACGTTGCATACAGAGGATCTCAGGTTCAATTCTTCACATCCCTTACTTAAAAAAAGAGAGAGGATCTTGGATCACAGAGCTAGAAAAGATGCTGTCGGTTCTAACAGAAGCTATTTAACTAATTGCCTGATTCAGTCTACGAAAGCTTTCTATGTCCACATGGCACCATTTCTTGACTTGTAGTTATAGTTTAGTGCAGCCTTCCCAGGCATGTCCTTCCACTGTGTTGGACTACATCTGCAACCACTGGATGCTAAAGTACAACACACTGGTAGTAATGGCTGGAGATCATGGAAGTATCTGGAGGGGATCAGATTAGGGAAGGCTGGTTTAGCATGTTCCCAAAGTTTGCAGAACATTCCTCACAAATTCCATTGAAAGTAATGGAATCAATTGAAAACTAATAAAACACATGTTCTTGACTTCTAGAACCATGCCATATCACTTCCCATGCATGCGTTTGTGGAACTGATAAGCCATACTTCATAGAATCATAGAATAGTAAAGTTGTTAAAATAGTAAAATTGTTAAAACATATGATCTGGCCAGGGCAACTTCTTCTTCCTTCTCTTTCTCCTCCTATATTTTTATTTACTTAATTTATACTGATAATTTTAATCTTATATTTGTAAATCAATGTATTTTTTGTATTTTGTATTTAATGGTAATTTATTATTATGTGCTATTGTATTTCATTGTATTTTATCGTGTTGTAAGCCGCCCCGAGGTTTCGGCAAGGGGCGGCATAGAAATGTTATAATAATAATAATAATAATAATACTTCACTGCAAGCCAATGAAGCAACCAAAAAGGGATTCATCCCCCAAATCTCCACAGAACATTAATCTAAAGCTTAAATCCCTATAGTTTTCACTATCTCTATAGCAAAATGTTTACCAAATGGAATATGCTCCAAGTAAATCCATGCAACTTTTCCTGGAGGAAGCTGATTCTGACCTTTCATTCTCCCTTCGAAAAAGTTTTCAAGTTTGCATCCAAGAGGTAGGCAAGAAATCAACACAACCAACAGAAAAATTGTTATTTTACTTGATAACACATGCTTCTATTTCCCCTTTCTGGCATGAGCTGTAATGTGTTCATTCTAATTTTACAGGGCTCCAGTAAGTTTAATCACCAGTTCCTGGGAGCAACAAGACTTTAATTTGTAGATCTCTCCCTTGGTGAGATCTCTCATTCCATCTATCTATCTATTGATTGATATCAATCTATTTAATAAAAGTTACCCAAGAGTACTACTGATAAAAAGTGTCCAAGATGGGCTATTTCCACATGCAGTAAGTGAATTCCTTACCAATGAAGTAAGCAAGAAGATTCCTTCCATGCATATAAATCACAGATTACACAAATGCAAGAAACAACAGAATTAAGGAGCCATTAGACAGAAAAAAGCCTACCATGTCTCATTGAGGACTTTCTTCTGTCTAGCACACCTAGGATTGCACACTTAATGTGTTAGGGTGCCATTCTGAACCTCCTCGCTCCCAAGTGAGAGCACAACACCAAGCTGCAGTATTCATATACAATTCACCAACTACAACCCAGTTGATAAACAGCACAGTTATAAAACAGACATTAACTGGGTTTACTTGACACTGCAGCCTCTTATGGGCAATTAGCCACTGTGGATTTTTGTGTGGGGGAAAACCTTGACAGCTTCCTACAGGGTGGCATGTTTGGCTACTCTAACAACTAAGCTTGCTCTAGGAGTTGTGTACGTGAAGAGCTGACTCGTCATTCAAACTCGAGGTTCAAACCCCATCACAAGTAAAGGGAAACAAGCAAGCAACTCAGCCAGTGTGGCAAAATCCCCTTGCCATGGTCTGGTCAAAATCGCCTAGACCACTGCCTGTGACAGCTGCTCCACCGAACGCCCAAGTGGCACTTTGCTGTAACTGTTGCAGACTTGGTCTCCCCTGTGCCAGCTGGGGTCCCACACCATGGACTACTACACCTTGTTTTCCATGTTGGTTTTTTTCAGAGCTCTTTTCAAGCAGAAAATTAAAGCACACTGCAGATTTGCAAAACGCTGTAGTAGTAGTTGTTATTGCTGGCAGGGTTTCAGAGTTGTACTAGTTTGCAACTCCAACTTTCCCAACTGTACAAGATAGTTTCTCCTGTCTGAGTATATAAGGCACCACCTAGGGACACACACTAAAGAAAACTACTATGAGATTAATTTGTTGCTTTGCTTCCTGTTTGGCAATTGTCAAACAGCAAGTTGTCATAGAATAACCCATTCAAGTTGTGGCAACCCAGATTCAGGCTGGACATCAGGAAGAGCTTCCTCACTGTCAGAGCAATACGACAGTGGAACCAGCTGCCTGGAGAGGTGGTGGGCTCTCCCACACTGGAGACATTAAAAAAGAAACTGGACAGCCACCTGAGTGGGACGGAGTAACACGGTGTCCTGCAACCGCAGTGGGTTGGACGCGATGGCCTTCTTGGTCCCTTCCAACTTCACTATTCTATGATTCTATGAAGTTGCTCAGTGAGAAACAAAGTTGTAATGGTATCTCGGCCTGTACAGTGGGGTTGCAAATAGATTGTCCCCTTCCTGGAGAGAACCTGTAGTAGTAGCTGTTGTTGTTTTCCTTTGGACCTGACTGTTCCCAGTACCTTTTCTATCCTTCTCCCAGACTAGGAAAATGCCTGGGAAAGTGGAAAAACATGAGCCATCCCATTTATAGGAACATAGCATGTTGACAGCTGTCAAAACAAAGGCTTCTCTTTGAAACGGGGCTTTGACAGGGTTAATCAGGGGTTTTTTGATAGGGACAAAAGTAGCCGTGAAATCTGGCCACAGGACTGCTCCCTTAAGCTACAATCCAATCCTCTCCATGCTCAGTGTATGTAAGCTCCAGAACACAGCTGGCTTCCTTGCACCCGGGACAACCTGAGAAGCTCAACAGCGACAATCTCTTCTCTGGCATGCCTCACAACCTGCCTTTTATATTGTTATATTGTTATTTTTGTATTTTACTTCATGTTGTGAGCCGCCCCGAGGCTTCGGCGAATGGGGCGGTATAGAAATATTTTAATAAATAAATAAATAATTTCATCTGAGTGACTGTTTGCCTCTCCTCACCACCGCATTTCCTCATCTCTGAGGCTGATGTTCAACCTCACAGAGACAGTCTGCACAATTCTTTCTGTGACAAGAGCAACGGGCAGCAGAACAGGGACTTAGCATTAGGAGTCCCAGCTCCAAAATCGCAGGAAAGAATTTCTTACTAGTACAAGAACTATAATAATTCATAAATTCTGGTACTAAAACAAGTCAAAACAACTTATGATCTGCCAATTTAAATACAGTCTACTTTGCCATGCCTTGCAGCTTGCAATCCCCTTGTTTTTATAGTTTCAGTGGGGCAGCAAGAAGAGGGGGCTTATCAAATACTATGAGGACCATCATACATGGTTAGTGGATGGAATATATTTTGGTAGCTCACACGATCATAAACATTTGGACTGGGGTGGTATAAAAACTCAATGAATGAAATAGATAAGCAATGCACTGTGATACATTTATTCTGAACCCTGTTGTTGACACTTCTCCTAAAAGCAATAAAACATTTGCAGCATTCCAGCAAGCCAACTGAATTTCTGTAAATGATCTACATCACCAAAATGGATTTATGGATTTATGACCCAATACAACTTAGTAACAGAATTATTACTGTCTGCCATAAGTCCAGCTTTTAGAAAACCTGAAGGACTTGTTAGCTGCAAGGAAAGAGGCAACCTGAATATAAATGGCTCATAATTTCCTGTTACTCCAGACCAATTCAGAGCTCATTTCAGTTTCAAAACCCATTTTTCTTGCAATTAATCACATATGAACAAACATTCTTTCCAGTCCATGACAATGACTTTCCTGAGAATTATTTGGACAACAGTTTTGTATGAGATGTTTTTCATAAGAACAGTTAATGTAAGCAGACACTATCCTGAAAATCATGACCCTCCAATTAAATCATTATCACATCAATATGCTTTACAAGAAACATTATATGAAAAATGGGTATATCCCAGGATCGCTTCTATCTTGCTCAATTTCATCTGGTTAAGACCAAATTTACTACACATGAATACACTTTATGAGAAATTAATAAATTGGTAACACAAGTCTCAAGCAGATTTTGCTCTTTAAAAAAGACAGACAGACTCAGCTACAGATATTATGGAATACCCAGCATTTTTTTTATTTAAAACAGCCAGCAAAACTCTGAAATGATTGCTTTTGATAGAAATTAGTAATTTCCCTTAAAGACAAGAAGTACAAGCATGATGCCAGAACAAAGCGTACACGAAAGAGCCATTTAAAATGACCCACTGCAAATGTTGATGTGACAGTAGCTGCAACAATTAACAATTTTCTACTCGTGAAATTTTACTGCCGTCCTTCCTGGTCCACCAAGCTGAACACAGCCAACTAGCTCTATGTAACAGCCGGGTAGGGACTCTAAATCTCCTGATTTTGCTGTTGGAATGATTATTAAGCACCATAATGGCTAATGGGCTGCAAACAGCTTGTTGGGTTGCTATTTTCACAGACCAGCTAAGGAAAAAGCTTTCACTCGTGTGTTTACCAGTGCAGCCCAGGCTGTGTGCTCAACATAGCTGTAAATGTCCAAGAGCTCATCAGTCGTTCATGGATTCGAATCTTTGCTCAACAATGAACAATAGGCAGGGCCGTCTTAGCAGCATTATGGGCCCCGGGCAAAGCAGTGTACTGGGGCCCCTACGACAACTACAACTACTATTAATTTTGGAAGTGTTCCCATTTTCCAAGGGTTAACAAACACAGATTAGTATGGGGCCCACGGGCAAGTGCCCACCAGGCCCATGCGTTAAGACGGCCCTGACAATAGGAATGGGCATCACCAACAACCCACTTGAAAGCAACCATGGATAAGCTGTACCCTGAAAAGTTTCTTGTTTTCTCCACTGTACTCCCTTCCTCTTCTGTAATGGGGAAAAATGCTCTCACAGGGGTGCAGGTTGTCCTTGTGGTTTGGACTTCCTTCTGTCAAGTTAGACCAGTGCAGCACTTGTGAAACTACCTGGAGGGAGTTCTGTGCCCCGGTACTCTCACAATATTCCATTACTTAAAAGACTAATATACTGTGCTTCATTTCCAGATTACAGGGCAGTGTACAAAACACATTAAAATGACAATTCAGACAAAGATATCAAGATAAAAACAACAAAGAAAACCTACCAAGTTAAGGAATAAAATCAGCAAATGACTGAGTTTTCAACAGGTGCCAAACACCAACAAAGAACTCCACAATTGGGGGGGGGGTGCAGTGCCCACAACAGAAAAAGGCTCTCCTCTGATCGCTGCCAAATGTACAGGTGCAAGGAACAGGTCATGCAGAAGGCTTTGATCAAACAGGTAGGTGAAAGGCAGTCCACCAAGTAGCTTATTCCCAAGTTGTTCAGGTAGACACTGTAATATGTTAAATGTGCTGATACCTGTGAAGATCATTTGGAAACTGCAATTAGTCGAAAAAAACCACTGTGAGATTAGCTTGACTGAGGTTGGTTCCCTAATGGCTCTGTTTCAGAACTACAGTAGCTCCGAATTCATTTCTGAACTCAGTTCAATATACCGGTTTGGACCTTTAAAGTCTTTCATGTCTCAAACACCTGTGCTTGACAATGCACTAAGATTTTCAAGGAAGGTCCTTCTTCAGAGGTGCCACAGACAGGGCCTACTCAGTGGTGTCACCCTAAACTGTGGAATGCTCTCCTTAGAGAGGCTCACATAGAACCAACCTTAATGTCATTTCAGTTTCAGGCAAAACCTTATTTATGTTTCCAGGCTTTTGTTGTTAGTCGCGAAGTTGTGTCCGACCCATCGCGACCCCATGAACAATATTCCTCCAGGCCCTCCTCTCCTACACCATCCCCTGGAGTCCACTCAAGCTCACACCAACTGCCTCAGTGACTCCATACAGCCTTCTCATCCTCTGCCGTTCCCTTCTTCTTTTGCCATCTACTGTTCCCAGCATTAGGCTCTTCTCCAGGGAGTCCTTCCTTCTCATTAGTGGCCAAAGTATTTGAGTTTCATCTTCAGGATATGGACTTGTAAAGAGCAGTCACAGTTGATCTCCTCTAGGACTGACCAGTTTGATCACCTTGGGGTCCAAGGGATTCACAGGAGTCTTCTCCAGCACCACAATTCAAAGGCCTCAATCCTTTTGCGCTCAGCCTTCCTAATGTTCACAGCTATACATTGCAACTGGGAAAACCATAGCATTGACTATACGCAATTTGTTGACAGGGTGATGTCTCTGCTTTTTAGTATGCTGGCAAGATTTGCCATAGCTTTCCTCCCCAGGAGCAAGCATCTTTTAATTTCTTGGCTGCAGTCCCTGTCTGCGGTGATCTTGGAGCCCAGGAAAAAATAATCTGTCACTACCTCCATTTCTTCCCCATCTATATGCTAGGAAGTGAGAGGACCGGATGGCATGATCTTAGTTTTCTTAATGTTGAGTTTCAAGCCAACTTTTGTGCTCTCCTCCTTCACCCGCATCAAGAGGCTCTTTAGTTCCTCTTCACTTTGTGCCATTAGAGTGGTATCATCTGCATATCTGAGGTTGTTGATATTTCTCCCAGCAAGCATAATTCCAACTGGTGATTTATCTAGGCCTACCTTTCTCATGATGTGCTCTGCATATAAGTTAAATAGGCAGGGCGACAGTATACAGCCTTGCCAAACTCCTTTCTCAATTTTGAACCAATCAGTGGTTCCATGTCCAGTTCTCACTGTTGCTTCTTGACCCGCATATTTATTTATTTATTTATTTATTTATTTATTTATTTATTTATTTATTTATTTATTTATTAAAACATTTGATTGTGTGGTCGACACAATCAAAGGCTTTAGCACAGTCAATGAAGCAGAAATAGATGTTTTTCTGGAACTCCCTAGCTTTCTCCATGATCCAGCGTATGTTGGCAATTTGATCTCTAGTTCCTCTCCCTCTTCGAATCCTGCCTGTACTTCTGGTAGTTCTTGATCCACATACTGCTGGAGCCTAGCTTGTAGGATTTTGAGCATAACTTTGCTAGCATGTGAAATGAGTGCAATGGTGCGGTAGTTTAAACATTCTTTGGCATTGCCCTTCTTTGGGATCGGAATGTAAACTGACCTTTTCCAATCTTGTGGCCACTGTTGAGTTTTCCAAATTTGCTGGCATATTGAGTGTAGCACTTTTACTGCATCGTCTTTTAGGATTTTGAATAGCTCAACTGGAATACTGTCACATCCACTAGCTTTGTTGTTGCTCAGACTTCCTAAGGCCCATTTGACTTCACATTCCAGGATGTCTGGCTCGAGGTCAGTGACCACCCCATCGTGGTTATCAGGGACGTTAACCACTTTCTTGTATAGTTCTTCTGTGTAATCTTGCCACCTCTTCTTGATCTCTTCTGCCTCTGTTAGGTCCCTGCCATTCTGGTCCTTTACCATGCCCATCTTTGCATGAAATGTTCTCTTCATATCTCCAATTTTCTTGAAGACATCTCTGGGGTTCCTGTTCTATTGTTTTCTTCTATTTCTCTGCACTGTTCATTTAAGAAGGCATTCTTATCTCTTCTAGCTGTTCTCTGGAATTCTGCATTCAATTGTTTGTATCTTTCTCTTTCTCCCTTGCCTTTCGCTTCCCTTCTTTCCTCAGCTATTTGTAAAGCTTCCTGAGACAGCCATTTTGCTTTCTTGCATTTCTTTTTCTTTGGGATGGTTTTAGTTGCTACCTCTTGTACAGTGTTGCGAACCTCCATCCAAAGTTCTTCAGGCACTCTGTCTATCAGATCTATTCCTTAAATCTATTTGTCACCTCTACTGTATATTCATCAGGATATGATTTAGGTCATACCTGAGTGGCCTCGTGCTTTTCCCTACTTTCTTCAACTTAAGCCTAAACTTGCAACCAGAAGCTCATGATCTGAGCCACAGTCAGCTCCTGGTCTAGTTTTTACTGACTGTATAGAGCTGCTCCATCTTTGGCTGCAGGGCACATCGTCAATCTGATTTCTGTGTTGACCGTCTGGTGATGTCGATGTGTAGAGTTGTCTCTTGGGTTGTTGGAAAAGAATGTTTGCTATGACCATCATATTCTCTTGACAAAATTCTACCAGCCTGTGCCCTGCTTCATTTTGTACTCCAAGGCCAAACTTGCCTGTTATTCCGGTTATCCTTTGGCTTCCTACTTTAGTATTCCAATCCCCCATGATGGTAAGAACATCATTTTTTGGAGTTAATTCTAGAAGGTGTTGTAGGCCTTCATAGAAATGGTCAACTTCAGCCTCTTCAGCACCAGTGGTTGAGGCATAGACTTGGACTATTGTGATGTTGACTGGTTTGCCTTGGACTCAAACTGAGATCATTCCGTCATTTTGGAGATTGTATCCCAGTACTGCTTTTCCTACTCTTTTATTGACTATGAAGGCTACTCCATTTCTTCTGAGGGATTCTTGCCCGCAGTAGTATACCTGATGGTCATCTGAATTAAATTCACCCATTCCTGTCCATTTTAGTTCACTGATTCCTAAGATGTTGATGTTCAGTCTTGTCATCTCTTGTTTGACCACATCCAGCTTGCCTTGATTCATGGATCTTACATTCCAGGTTCCTATGTAGGATAGATCTTTGCAGCATCGGACTCTCCTTTCACCACCAGATACATCTGCAACTGAATGTCCTTTCGGCTTTGACCCACTCACTTCATTCTTTCTGGCACTACTAGTACTAGCCCTCTGCTCTTTCCCAGTAGCATATTGGACACCTTCCAATCTGCGGGACTCAACATCCAGCATCATATATTTTTCCCTTTTGGTACTGTCCATGGGGTTTTCATGGCAAAGATACTGGAGTGGGTTGCCATCTCCTTCTCCAATGGATCACGTTTTGTCAGAGCTCTCTGCTATGACCTGTCCGTCTTGGGTGGCCCTGCACGGCATAGCTCATAGCTTCACTGAGCTACGCAAGCCCCTTCGCCACAACAAGGCAGTGATCCATGAAGGAGTCCAGGCTTTTAGTTCTCTGAATATTGTTTTTATTACAGTTGGTGTTTGTTCTTAATTCTGCTGATTACATTTGTACTGATTTTTAATTCTGTGGCATTTTAATATTGTTTTAATGTGTTTTCTTGTATTAAACACTTTTTGTAAGATGACAAAGCAAGTTCTTTAAGGGTGAGATATAAACCAAATACATCAACCTGCTTAACTAGCAAAAGGCATTTATAAATGTTCAGAACATTTCATATACATTAACCTGTGCTCTTTACAACAACCCTGCATTTATGATATAGAGGCAGAGAATGGTTTGTCTGAAGTACATGCCAGGGACCTCCTAGTACTTAGCTCATAAGCTGGGGTTTCTAAGCACTTCCTTCCACCATTTAGAGGGTCGTTGGAGAAATCTGTGTCTTGGAATTAGAATGTAGTTCTCAAGGCCTTCAGAACTGGAACAACTGGTCCAGGGCTTCCTCTGTTGTCCTTATATATGACAGAGGAAAAAAGGACCTATTGTTTCCTGTCTTAGTCAGGATTTCAGTTCAGAGTTCAGTGCTAACTTTGCAAAAACCAGTGAACTGGATTGTATGTTCCTATAAGGTATGCAATTTGTCTGACATTCTGGAGAACTCTGGGGAGGTCTGACACATCATTTCCCATGAAAATCTGGGACAGTGATCCTTTCTTTGGAACACGCACTAAAAGTAGGTGATGTTAGTGAAATAGTTCACTTATGAATCTTCAAACATTGCTACTTTATGACTTCTGGGAAAGACCATAGATGAATATAGGAGGGTATGAATGCTCTGAACAGAGATATTCAGATGAGTGTGCCCAAGCAGCTGTGTAAATCAACCCCAAAATGCATTTATTTCTATTACAGCTTATTCATCTCCAGTCTTGCACAGTGCCAAGATTAATTGAACCATCTATTTCAGACAGGGAAGCAGATTGGCCAGGTGTTAAGAGGTTCACAGCAAGAAAACAAACTGTGTAAGTGAGTGTATAGTCCTGCATCATTTTTACTGCACTGGCATAAAAAGAGAAAATTAGCCAAGTTATCTACCACTTAAAAGACCCATTTATTTCTTTGGACACTTTCCCAATAGAAAATGACAATACATCATAAACACACATTTTTGCGAAAGCAAAGCAAGAAGCCGGTTCCTTTGCATTGGCTTTTTACTAAATGCAGAATAGTGTATCTTCCATTACCTACACTGGAATGCTTCATGAATGATTATCACACAGCTTTTTAGCAAAAACTAACTTGACTTACGCTTTCGACTCTCCTGCATGCCCCTCTCCCCACAACATCCTTCGATTCTCCCCAGTGTGTCCTTTTGTGCCAGAATGAATGAATGTTTGCTCAGGCTTCAAAGAACAGCATCACCATTTTGGAAAAAAAGGAACTGCTGCTTCAGCTCTGTCAGCTGTCTGCTGGGAATTCTTCACAAAATCAGATCTCCCCCCAGAGAAGGTTATACACTGACTTTGAAGATGGCTTGCCAGCAATTATTCCCCTTATGTCAAGCCTTCACTGCAATTCACTGCAGCTGCTGACATAATGTGGCCCATAAAGTGATAGATATTTTACGGGCTCACAGGTAAACTGCTGCTAATTCCATTGGCTTTTGGTGTGTATTTGCCCTATTTTTCATGAAATAACTGATGGTGGTGGCACCTCCCCAAAGTGGTCCAGAATGCCAACAGTTTAAGCAAGGGGAGAGTCCAGATCTGCACATTCCAGTGCCCGTTTCCCCAACCCCAAACATACCCAGCTTTCAAAGAAAAAAAACTATGCCAAGTCAGATTGCCTAGCAAAAGCTGGTTGTCAAGGACTGATTAGCAAACTTGGAGTTCAGGCTGGATCTGAGCAGAGAACAAGATTAAAACCAGAATCAACAAGACTGTATTTCATGCTTTCAGTTTGTGTGAACTGCCTAGAAAGCTTCAGCTATTGGGTGGCATAGAAATGTAATAAATAAATAAAAGCAACTTTTCAAGCCCTTGAAGAAGTAATGCATACACAGCTCGCATGCGCGCGCATGCATTGCCCTTTATCTCATGGCCAAAACAAACAAATCCGTTCTGGACCAAAGTCCAGAGTTTTTTAGTTGTTGTTGTAATTATTATTATTATAAAATTTCTATGCCGCCCCTTGCCGAAGCCTCGGGGCGGCTTACAACACAATAAAATACATTGAAATACAATAGAACATAATAAATTACCACTAAATACAAAAATACAAAAAATACACTGAGCTGATTGCGATGAAAGGGTCATCTGGTGTGTTTGCCTCAAGCAGAAATGATGACTTTGCGTGCTCACTCATAAGAAACTGCCTTATACATGAAGGGGAAGAGTGCACATGGACATAAACATGTGTGAGTGTGTTGGGGTCTTTCTCAAGGGATCTATTGTGGAAGGTGGGAGTGCCCTAAATGTTTGCAGGGTCTGGTTGGTACATGATACTGATTGATTATATGGTTCAGTGAATTCTGGTTTGTTGTGATGTGTGAACATGGTTGCATTAACAAATCACAGTTTGTTAACCACAAACAACACAGAAAGAGGACTCATGGTTTGTTCCTGGATTGTGAACTGTGGGTTGTTTAAACAACGGATTGTGAACACAGAACTGTGGGTCATTCATGGGTTGTTTTTCCAGGCTTCAGAAGTGGGGGGATAGAGCAACAAAAAACAAAATCAAGCCTCTTTACATGCTAGTACTATAGCACCATAAAGGTATGTGAGATACACAGAGGGACAGGGCAAAGGAAGAGGGAAACAAATAATCCTGGGATTGAATTGAAAAAGCAAACCACAGGTGGTTTGATTGTTTATCAAATAAACCTTTGGCTGGAAATCATGGATTAAATCAGGGGTTCTGAATCTCTTCCAATCAGAGGGCCAAATTCTGTTTTGGGGATGTTCCTGGGGAAACATCTGGTGTGGGTGGGTCTGAAGGCAAAAGGGGAAGGGTCAATAAACAAAAATAGTACATATTTCAGCTTAAAGCTTTTACTGACAGCAGCTAAGCTGCAGAAGAGGCATTTCAACCACTTAAGAAAGTGGGGTGGGGGGAACAGCACAAAAGACAGCAAGCTACCAAGTGGTTGGAGAGAAACCCAGAGGGCCTGATTAAGATCCTGAGCTCCTGCACCCCCAGGTTAAATAAACCATGGGTTAGTATTACATGCAAACTAGACCTAGAAGTGCTATGATGTCAACCACAGTTAAAACTCAGCTTGTATGCTGCTAAGTAAGACCAAGTAATACAAAATAGTGTAATTTCTCCTTTTGAAAGAAAGCAAGCCTTTGCACTCATTGCATTTGGAATTTCTCTGGGTTTCGGGAAATGGAGAATGCATGAAAATATTAATTATGACGAAAGACCTAGAAATTACTGTATGAGCCAAAGGGTGGTTAAAGTGTTTCCAGAAGCAATTAAGCCACATGGAGTGGACCTTTAAATGCAATAATGACAAGTGAATTTTTTGGGGGGGAAAGTGGCTCATTCTCCGCATGTGCCTAAATGAATTTTTGTATGTAATTTCTTAGAGGTAGAAAGCCAATTTCTCCCACATATAGGACTGTTAGACAGCACTGCCAAGCTCTTAATGCTCACGTTATAGGTTAGGAGTTTGGCCAGCCAAAAATTTTCACATGAGCTCTGAACAGCAATAACATCCGTGGCTAAAAATAGTAACAGTTGAGACATAAATCTTCCATGGGAAGGCGCCAACCAGGGAGGTTTTACCACCTGGAGAAGAAGCATTTGGTTTCCGAAAGTACACAGGGCATGTCAGTGGCAGCAACACTCGTGGTGTGAAGGTGTCAAAACCACAGCCAGATGCTGTTCTCATTAGAGGGGAAGAGATTTCTGCTTATTCCCCAAAGCCTCTTTATGAAGCATATCAGGAAACAAGGCTCGGCAATTCACGTCCCCCTCCTGCTGACACCTAGATGCGATTCATAATTCAGGTCCTTTGACAGGATGTTAATGATCGTGCAGCAGCCCCGTTGCATTCATTTGCCAAGACAAGGGGTTCCCTGCGTACTGATTTATTTTGCCATTTTCTATGACACACTTCAGCTAAAAAAAACCCCCAAAACTTCTCAGTGCAATGTAGAATAAAGCAACAGAAATAGTAAATATAAAAGGCAGGCTACTGTTTAAGCACTCACTTGGATGCCATAGCTGACCACGCAGGCAAGCGAGGAGCACGCTGGTGAAGGCAAGACTGCAAGGACCACCTCCAGCATCTCCAGGATGCTGCTCTCTGTCCCTGTCACCCCTTTCTAGGCTAACAAAGTGGTTTCCAGGCTAGTAAGTTCTATGGCTTATTGACCAAGGTAACTTAAAGGACTGGCTCCCGACAATGCCCATTCACACAACATTTAATATTTCTTCCGCCCTACTATGATGCTAATTCAGCACATATTTATTGCCACCTGGCCATTCTCCTGTTAGGATGATGGTTTGTCATTACTTTTGAAGAGCTAAATATTAGGAGGTGGTTTCTTGATTTCTGGAGATTTCAAAGCTATCAGATGTTCGGGACAGTGTCTTCCCTCACCAGCTAAGGGAGGATGTGGGTGTGAAAACAGCCTCATGGGCGAGGCCATCGCGGGGAGGAAAAGCAGCACGCAGGCATCCTGCGCCATCCTGCACGGACACACCTCTGCTGGGAATGCCCCTGCATCCTGCTACCTGGCGCTGCTTAGACCTCTGGAGGAAGAGGAAGCAGCAGCGCTTCCACTGTGCTCTTGAATCTAATTCTCAATTGCAAAGCGAGAATCTATTGCCTGAATTTGCTTTTCTCCACGCTCCTCCCAACCCTCTTTCCTTCACTGTCATGTCTTTATTTATTATCTTTTCAGTGGCCTCAAGAACCTTTTTGGACTAAAGAGCCAGATTGAAATGCCTATAAATAAGTAAATATTAAAAAGCTGTACATATGTAAAGAAATGAGAAAGAACCCTTTTGAGCACACAGAAAGAGAGGTAGGGAGGTCGTGTTCTCAGTCAGACGATGGCACCTCAGCAGGAGCACACCTCCCTCTGGGGATCTGATCTGGGGAAACTTGTCCGCTGGTGGCTGAAGTCCACATGCTTTTTCCCTTCATACATGTGCTCCATGCCTACATCCTTGGAAGTTCAATGAATAGAATAAAAAAGGCACAAGTTTCTCTGCATCTGAAAGTACAAGTCCTGAAGCAGAAATATAGGAAACTGCAGACCGGTAGCCGTACTACTCTGTTGGAGCTCCACAAGGAGGACGTGCTGTCTTAAAGTCTAACCGATTCATTTCTGGCATCAACTCTAGGCCACCAAAAAGCAGAGTGTAGCATATAAAAATTGCTAGTCTTCAGGGTGACACAATTCTTCCATGTGTGCTTCCTGCTCACATGTGTCCTTCGATGTCGTCTGTGTCAGGTGATCTTATATATTTCAAAGAGAGGGGAAGTATTTTTCAGAAATGCTAATCAAGGAATGGTGGGGAGAGGGGGGCCACCATGTTTCCTGTGTACAGCATCCAGCCACAGTGTTCCAGATTTAACAAAGAAAAACATACTTACTCAAAGTAAGAGCTCCCACAGCTACCGCAACTCAAGACCTTTTGTGCACACATCTGACATTCCTTTATTATTGTATATGGTGTTAATTTCACTGCCTTCGTCTGGTTGTGACACAGCCAAGTTTTGGTTGTCATAACTCAAAATCTCCCTCAACTTTATTGTGGTTACCAGTCTCAGCATTAATACAGAATTTGGCACAGACACTTCTTGTGGCTTTTTTGGGTTTGGTTTGTTTGTTTCAAAAAATGTTTGGTTAAGAAAGAAAAATCCTCTAATATTTATTGTGACATGGAAGAGGAGGAAAGAATGAAAAACAAGGCCACTGTGATGATGCTTTAGAGACCACACCATCTCGGAAGGCAGGGTCGTCTCCAAGGGATGAGGGATTCTTAGCAGCTTTGTAAACAATAGTACTGCTTACTACTGATAGCAAGTTTTCCAGTGCCATTCACCTTTACGTGGGCAGAGGAGAGGGGGATAGCAACTAAGGCGAAACCAGGAAACAGACTGCATGGGAGTCATGGCTCAAAGGCATCGCACTAGTTTCAAATTAAGAAGGTCCTTGGTTCAATTCCTAGCATGTCCAGGTAGGACTGGAAAAATTCCTTCCTGAAATGTTGGAAAGCAACTGCTAGATTTGACAATACTGGGCTAAATGAACCCATGACCTTAATGAGTATATGGCAACCTCTGATTTTCCTATGAATTGCACAGCACCTCTTGACAATGTAAAGGCATTCTTTTCTTACCATCAAAACACTGTTACATATGTGCAAAGATGTTACTTAGGAAAGCAAGAGTAATAGCAAATGATGTGCAGTGCAGTACGTTTGCGAAATGGTTATACAACTATACCCAACCCTTGCTGACCACACCTTTCATACTTTCACCTGTAAACCAGAATCGGTATTTGGCCCAGTCCTCCTTTTTCACCTGTAAGCCAGATCTACCCCATGCAGCTTCCTGTCTAGAGTAGCATTCATTCCCCCTGCGTGAATGTTCATGAAGTCTTGTGAGATCTGTCCTCCCATGAGATTCTGGTGTCCAGACACCTTCTGAATGCAGCACATACAGCATTTCAATCACACACGTTTTATACAGAAGATGCTAAACCATAATGGCTTCAGTTCATTATGGCTTCCTGGCTTCAGTTCTGGCATTCAGTTTGGTCCTCGCTTCGACTCCTAGAGGTCAATATGAGAGGCCAATACAATCACTCATCTGTTGGGTGAGCCCTGGTGACTAACCAGTGAAACAGTATTACTTCAAAGCATAATCAATCAGAAAAGCTCATGAGCAGAGAAAGGAAAATAAAATTGGAGAAGGAAAAAAGATGATTTAAAGCAACAGTGCCCAAGAAAATGCACGAGCAGAGGTGATCTAAGCCAGCCTTCCCAAACACAGTCCCTTTCTGATAGTTTGGACTGAGAATTCCCATCAACACCAGCAAGTATGGCCAGTGGCCAGGGATGATGGGAGCAGTCCAAACATTTCAAGTGCTTGTATGGGAAGGCTAACATAAGCATTCGGATGGGCAGACTTTCACACACAGCTTCAAGGAGAAGTTCTTCCAAGTATAAGACAGGTATAAGACTACTGAAAGAGTCCAGCAGGTTTGCAAGTGTTGCCTGTTTTCTGACAGTTTTATCCTTTAGAGCCAAGCTAGAGAACAAAAGCCTATTTTTGGTAAATTGAAACCAGAAATACTAGAGATTTTATGAGGGCTCTGACATAAAGTAGAATGGTGGAGTTCAAGCATGGGGGACGCTCTTGAATGCTTGCCATACACAAGTTGCATCTATAACAGCACTGATATAATACCTTGCTAAGTAAGAAACACATTAATTTGATTTAGTCCTTAGAAAAAACTATATATCTTCTAAAGGTATACAGCAGTTGAATCTGAAGTGCATTCAACTCCTGGATGATACTCAAAAGGTGTCAAATTAAAAAGGGCAAAGCTTCAGAACTGTACTAAGTGGGGGCTGAAGGAAGCAAAGTCATTTTTTGGCTTTGGGAGGAACAGGGAAAAAATACTCCTTCAACATACGGCATGACCAGGCTCCGGAAAGCACACACACAAACCACACGTACTGCTGAGAAAGCCTGCCACACGATGTGGCTGGGAAAAGGGTGCTAATAATGCTGAATAACTTAAATACCGGTCCTGTGCACGAAGCTACTCAGCATCATGTCTAAGCACCAGAACAGGGTTTAAGGCAGGGGTCTCAAACTCAACTTACCTGGGGGCCACTGGAAGTAGAGTCTGGGTGAGGCTGGGCTGCATCAAGTATTCCACCACCGCGGTGGTGGTGGGCCGCTCATCCCGCTTCGCTCCCGGAGGCCGGCCCGGGCGCCGCCGGCGCTTTGAAGGCCGCAGGGCCCGTGCCTTGCCCGTCCCGGTAATTGGCCTGCGGGCTACGAGTTTGAGACCCCTGGTTTAAGGGCTGGTCACAAGCCAGGATGTGAAGCCAAGGCTTGAGGTGGGACTGCTGGCCATTGTTTTAAATAATGGTTAAATGCTTAAGTATTACATCTGGACCAAGCAAACCTTTCCTGCTTTGGCTTAAGCATATTCTGAGTAAAGTGGCTATCCCCCCAAAAAGCAAAGTAACAGAACAGGCAAGGAATCAAGTGCAAAGGCTTCAGTCCAGGCAGGCATCAGTCTAAGAAAGCAGGCAAAGGTCAAAGCACACTTTGGCAGTCACTGGAGGCTTTTATCGGCAAAGCCTCCTGAACCGCAACCAGAACTCTGTATTAATATTTTAGAGCTGTAGGAAATTAGAGCCCTACTCATGAGGAGACACCTTCTCTGGAGGGGTCCCTCTTTGCTACCAAGCACTCCTTCCCACAGGAATTGCACTGGCCTGCCACTTGAGGCAACAGTGCTTTGAGGGGCCGGGGAGTGGAGTGGCTCGACCTTCCTGGGATGGGTCCACAGCCTTCTGCCCCACTGGTCCAGGCTTCCCCTGGTCTGGTGACAGTTGCTGATCTGGAGTATTTCCTGCATTTCCTCAGAGGATCCAGTAAGTCATCACATCATCAAACAAACCCAGGTTAAAGTAGTTTTCCCTTCTCTCTTGTCCCCAGCAAATTTTATTTTATTCTTTATTTTATTTAAAACTTTTCTATACTGTCCCATATTTAAAAGTCTCAGGACAGTTTACAGCAGATTAGTCAAAAAACAAGGCAAAAACAAGAACAACAACAACAACAATTGCCCAGCATCCAATGATTAAAATGTAAATCCTTCACTAAAACAAATTAGCAATTAAAAGACTGGGAGAATGAAAAGGGTTTCTCCTGATGCCAAAAAGATAGAAGCGTTGGCACCAGGTGAATCTCTCTGGGAAGCGTGTTCCACGATTGGGGTGCCACCGCAGAAAAGGCCCTCCTCTTCACTGATTTCATTGATCTCTCCATAGACTTATCCATGAAAGACAAGGACAGCTTGACCAACTAAACCACGATTTGCTGTTCATCTTGGATCTTACCCAAATGTGAGTACTATTGTTCAACAGTACTTCTTCACCAGGCAATTGTTCTTGGCCATGAAGAAAACAAAGAAGTACCACTCATCAAAGTATTCCTTCCTCTAAGAAGCTCAGTGGAGTGTTAGGGGAGTTTATGAGAAATACACTTACGGGAGTTTCTCTTTCACAAAAATCATGTAAAGGCAGGATAGAAAGGTGGCAGCAGGAGGAGGAGAAGGGAGCAAAGCAGGCAGAGAATTTGTGACTGGCCCACCCAGTGCTCTTCACTGCTGAAGCAGCATTCAAAGGCAGGTTTTTAGCATTCCTCCCCAGATTTCAATTTACAAGGGCAGGGGCAGGCAAACTGCACCCCCTGCATGGAATGGGCTACCATCATCCTTAATAATTGGTCCTGATGGTAGGAGCTAATGGGAACTGTACTCTAAATGATCTAGAGGGCAAGAGATTGCTGCAGGCTGGATGTCACACATCATGACAAGCAACCCTGAGTGATGACCATGGTTCATGGTTTTTTAGCCTGATATGCCAGACAGACAGTCAAACTCATGGTGGTAACTCTCCTCCCCTCTGCCATTTCCTTCCTTATCAGTCCTCTAAGATGACACCTCAGGAGACACCAGGTGGAGGAATGAGGCTCTTCACTTTGAAAGCCATGATCGCAAGCTGAGTTTCCAACTTCCGAGCAAGCATTGTAGCTGCTACACTTGGTATTGCAGAGCAAGGGTGGAGAACACGTGGACCTCCAGATATTGCTAGACTGCAACTTCCATTAGTGAGGGCTGACAGGAGATTCAGTCTAACAACTTGTGGAGGACCTTCCCATCCTTGCATTGCAATATATTATCTTTCCACTTGACCCGCAGGGTGCAGAAGCTCATCAGTAAAAGCTGTTTAACACCTTTTAAGAAAGAACTGAGGATTACTGCCGCTGCCACTACCATCTCTAACATTTATTGCCAACATTATGTTGCGTTCAGGACTATGTAATATGGTATGATTCCAATGCAAGGGCAGAAAAGGTACAGAGGGTGGCAGAATTCTTTCTGCTTCCTTGGACCAAGTTTCTGGCTCCAGCATGCAAAGGGGTTTTTGAAACAGAATTTGAATCAGCTAGCACATAGGCTTGTAATTTCAAAGAGCTGTAATTTATATACATAAATACATATATGGATTGATCACAAATAAGTCTAGAGATGCACTGAATAGGACAGAGCTCTGACATGAGCTTCGAATTGTGATCATTACCCGGGCAAACATTTTTTTTCTTGCTCCCATTCTATTCCTTGCACAATCAGTTTCTATACAGACCTCTGGGATTTCTCTGTTCAGAACTTTGCCAGCTGGTATTTTGACAGCTGTCACATTGTCCAATAAAGCAAGGATTGAAGCTAGAGCAATCACTGGCGCGGGGGGGGGGATATGTTGTGGAGATCCAGTCCCCATCCTCAGTGTGTTAGAGACCACATGTGGTAGATCCACAAATGTTCAGGGGAAAATGATTTAAAAGATGTGAAAGCTGCTCCTAATTTTAGAGGCTTCCTTTATTCCTCTTCCCATTGCCTGCTTTTAGTCCTCTCTCCCAGCACCCTGTGGCCTAAATGTCTTCTGGGTGCAATCACACTGACTTCTTAAAGACCTTTAAACCTGACGTTCTTTGGAAGATTTTAAAGTGATTTAAAGGAAGAGAGAAAACTTACTTCAGCAGCGCATCTGAAGGAGTATGCTATCTGAGCAGTTTCCTATTGCCCTGTGCTGCCCTTGCTTTTCTGACACGGAATTTGAGCTCTTGGCATTTATCAGCAAAGCTTATGTTTCTCTCAGTGTGAAAGATGCCAGCCCTTAGAAGTTACCATGTTTGCTGGAGAGGACCATGTGGCTTCTTCCTCTAGTATCGGAGTCTCCCCAAAATCCTCCATGACTCCTGCCAGCCATGTATACTTCCAATCTAGCCACATCCCAAGCTGCACTTCCTCCCACAATGGTCCCTGCCAAGGCTGGTATCAAGGGTGGGCACTGGCAGGGAGCTGCCAAGGGCCCACACACCAGCAGGGCCCACTGCCAAGAGTCCTCCGAGTTGCTTCCTCACTTTGCCACTGCAACTGACACGTTCCCCAGCCCCTCGCTCTGGCCCAGACAACAGGGATGGTCAGAAAGAAGAGCACTGGGCACTGTGAGAGCACTGGGCACAGTCTCATGGGTGCTCCATCTGCTTAGCAAGCAAGTGGCAGCAATGATGATAAGGAGAATGAGGAGCAAGAACAGCTGGTGACCATGGCAGGGCAAAAGCAGACACAGTAAGAGAGGGGCCCATTGGGGGTGCCCTGCCCAAGAGCCCACAATACTCCAGGGCTACCACGGCTCCCTTCTCTTCCCTTGGAATCCCACTCCTGCCATAACTGATTCTATTCTATCTACCATCTAAGTCTCTTAGGAAATTAGGACACTGACACAGCAGTCAGATGCTTTGGTGCATCCAATTCATCACTGTCCACTCAGACAGGCCTGGCAGCTCCCCAAGTCTATCAGCCCCCTTTCATGTCATCAGTTTCTAATCTAGAAGCATCAGGAAACAAATCAAGACTTTCTGCATACAAAGCAAGTCTCCCATCACAGAGCTGCGGCCTTTCTTCCTTCTTCTGTCTCCATTTTTACTTATTTCTGACCACAACATTCACACCAGCATGCTTGAGGCACATGTAGACTAGCTCCCCAGCTGCACCCTGAGTCTGAGCACAAAATTCAGTGTGTGCTAATATTGTGACCACACACACACACACACACACTGGAACGGCTGTTGCTGACTCTGAAGCATACTAGGTTGCTGACAGAAGTGCATGCTGGGAATGCTTTAGGCATCAATATGGGTACAAAACACTTGCAACTGCTACCATTCATATAGCTATTTCAGACAGATAGTTTGTGCTCCTTTAGGCTTGCTTAATACATATTCTCCTTCATGGATCACTGCCTTGTCGTGGCAAAGGGGCTTGCGTAGCTCAATGAAGCTATGAGCTATGCCATACAGGGCCACCCAAGACGGGCAGGTCATAGCAGAGAGCTCTGACAAAACGTGATCCCCTGGAGAAGGAAATGGCAACCCACTCCAGTATCTTTGCCATGAAAACCCCATGGACTGTGTCAAAAGGCAAAAAGATATGATGCCGGAAGATGAGCCCCTCAGACTGGAAGGTGTCCAATATGCTACTGGGGAAGAGCAGAGGGCTGGTACTATTAGCACCAGAAAGAATGAAGCGACTGGGTCAAAGCTGAAAGGACACTCAGTTGCTGACGTATCTGATGGTGAAAGGAGAGTCCGATGCTGCAAAGATCTATACTCCACAGGAACCTGGAATGTAAGATCCATGAATCAAGGCAAGCTGGATGTGGTCAAACAAGAGATGACAAGACTGAACATCGACATCTTAGGAATCAGTGAACTAAAATGGACAGGAATGGGTGAATTTAATTCAGATTACCATCAGGTATACTACTGCGGGCAAGAATCCCTCAGCAGAAATGGAGTAGCCTTCATAGTCAATAAAAGAGTAGGAAAAGCAGTACTGGGATACAATCTCCAAATGGACAGAATGATCTCAGTTCGAATCCAAAGCAAACCATTCAAAATCACAGTAGTCCAAGTCTATGCCCCAACCACTGGTGCTGAAGAGGTTGAAGTTGACTGGTTCTATGAAGGCCTACAACACCTTCTAGAATTAACACCAAAAATGATGTCCTTATCAACATGGGGGATTGGAGTGCTAAAGTAGGAAGCCAAAGGATAACCGGAATAACAGGCAAGTTTGGCCTTGGAGTACAAAATGAAGCAGGACACAGGCTGGTAGAATTTTGTCAAGAGAATATGATGGTCATAGCAAACATTCTTTTCCAACAACCCAAGAGACCACTCTACACATCGACATCACCAGACGGTCAACACAGAAATCAGATTGACAATGTGCTCTGCAGCCAAAGATGGAGAAGCTCTATACAGTCAGTAAAAACTAGACCAGGAGCTGACTGTGGCTCAGATCATGAGCTTCTGGTTGCAAAATTTAGGCTTAAGTTGAAGAAAGTAGGGAAAAGCACGAGGCCACTCAGGTATGACCTAAATCATATCCCTGATGAATATACAGTAGAAGTGACAAATAGATTTAAGGAATTAGATCTGATAGACAGAGTGCCTGAAGAACTATGGACGGAGGTTCGCAACACTGTACAAGAGGAAGCAATTAAAACCATCCCAAAGAAAAAGAAATGCAAGAAAGCAAAATAGCTGTCTGAGGAAGCTTTACAAATAGCTGAGGAAAGAAGAGAAGCAAAAAGCAAGGGAGAAAGAGAAAGATACAAACAATTGAATGCAGAATTCCAGAGAACAGCTAGAAGAGATAAGAATGCCTTCTTACATGAACAGTGCAGAGAAATAGAAGAAAACACTAGAACAGGGAGGACCAGAGATGTCCTCAAGAAAATTGGAGATATGAAGAGAACATTTCATGCAAAGATGGGCATGATAAAGGACCAGAATGGCAGGGACCTAACAGAGGCAGAAGAGATCAAGAAGAGGTGGCAAGATTACACAGAAGAACTATACAAGAAAGTGGTTAACGTCCCTGATAACCACGATGGGGTGGTCACTGACCTCGAGCCAGACATCCTGGAATGTGAAGTCAAATGGGTCTTATGAAGTCTGAGCAACAACAAAGCTAGTGGATACGACAGTATTCCAGTTGAGCTATTCAAAATCCTAAAAGACGATGCAGTAAAAGTGCTACACTCAATATGCCAGCAAATTTGGAAAACTCAACAGTGGCCACAGGATTGGAAAAGGTCAGTTTACATTCCGCTCCCAAAGAAGGGCAATGCCAAAGAATGTTCAAACTACTGCACCACTACACTCATTTCACATGCTAGCAAAGTTATGCTCAAAATCCTACAAGCTAGGCTCCAGCAGTATGTGGATCAAGAACTACCAGAAGTACAGGCAGGATTCGAAGAGGAGAGGAACTAGAGATCAAATTGCCAACATACGCTGGATCATGGAGAAAACTAGGGAGTTCCAGAAAAACATCTACTTCTGCTTCATTGACTATGCTAAAGCCTTTGATTGTGTGGACCACAACAATTTGTGGCAAGTTCTTAAAGAGATGGGAGTACCAGACCAACTTATTTGTCTCTTGAGAAACCTGTATGTGGGTCAAGAAGCAACAGCGAGAACTGGACACGGAACCACTGATAGGTTCAAAATTGAGAAAGGAGTTCGGCAAGGCTGTACACTGTCGCCCCGCCTATTTAACTTATATGCAGAGCACATCATGAGAAAGGCGGGGCTAGTTGGAATCACCAGTTGGAATTAAGATTGCTGGGAGAAATATCAACAACCTCAGATATGCAGATGATACCACTCTCATGGCAGAAAGTGAAGAGGAACTAAAGAGCCTCTTGATGCAGTTGAAGGAGGAGAGCGCAAACGTTGGCTTGAAACTCAACATTAAGTAAACTAAGATCACAGCATCCTGTCCTCTCACTTCCTGGCAAATAGATGGGGAAGAAATGGAGATAGTGACAGATTTTATTTTCCTGGGCTCCAAGATCACCGCAGACAGGAACTGCAGCCAAGAAATGAAAAAACGCTTGCTCCTGGGGAGGAAAGGTATGGCAGATCTAGACAGCATACTAAAAAGCAGAGACATCACCCTGCCAACAAGATTCAAGGTCCATCCAGTCCAGCACTCTATTCCTTCAGTGGCAAACCTGCTGCCCACAGGATCCTTCAAGCAGGACGAGCGCCAGACCCCCTCCTACCCAGCTCCTGGTGTATGCAGGAATGCTGCCTTCAGGAAGGAGGTAGCACACAGCCAGCAAGGAGAGCAGGCACTGATAGCCTCCTCCCTCATGAATCTGTCCAACCCCTTTTAAAGCCATCACCACTTCCTGCTGCAGCAAATTCCATAGTTCAACTATATGTTGTATAAATAAATGCTTCCTCTTGTCTGTCCTAAAGCTTCCCTCTTTGGATTAAGCCAAGAAACTAAAGAGGCAGAGCGGCTGAGGGCAGACATAAATTAGCATATGTATACAAAGTGGATCTGAGGCATCAGGGCTGTGTTTCCTGATGTGGTCTGATCCTGAATGTCTAAATCTGTCTAAATCTGTTCTTGTCAGCGTCAGACTTTCAGTGGCCATATTATGGCTCAGCTTTGGCTCAAAAATCCCGACAGGCTCGCTGAGTTCTGACAAAGTTCACAGAAAACTAGAAATAAGAAGGTGGCAATGAAATCAGGAAAGGAATTCTCCAAGTGACCCCTCCCAATAGAGCCCCTTCACTCATGTTTCCTGTACTATAAGAGTCTCTAGTCCATGTTCTCCATAGTATGTCCTCTTATTCCGACTGCCAATTGTTTGGTGGTTTCCCAGCTTCTGTGCATCCTCCCCACACCCTTCTATACAGGTGAAACATCTCCCCTTATACTTGGTTACTAGCAGTAAGAGCTTAAAGCTAAAATATACACATCAGATGGGTAAGCTGTATCAGCTATGGCCATCAAAGAAATAGTTTGAGCAATACTTACTAATGCAGTTAAAAACTATTCTGAACTATGAGCACAGAGTTCTGTCCTCATTGCATTTTGTATCTGGTCCAATTTTGACTTATTTATTTAATTTCATTTGTACCCTGCTTTTCTGCCAGGAAGAAAGGCACTCAAGTAAGCTTGCAGCCATAAACAAAACTTGATTAAAGTAATAATGAAATAAATCCATTAAAATACAAAAAAAACCAACAATGGCAGAATAAAAATGGCTACATAATCAGAATAAAACCTAACACAAGAATAAACACTGGCCGTTAAAGACACCATACAGCTTTATTTGCTTTCCCTGAATTGTGTAATTCATTGATCTCATAATGCATAAATCTAGAGTGTTTTTTTTAAATCAAGCCAAGCATTGTAGAATAACAGAAATGGGTGTAAAAGAGCTGACACAGCACATGTTAGTTAATCCAATATTGTTAATTGAATTACAGAATGGGTTTCCACTGGGAAAGTCCATGTTTGAAATCTGTTATCGTTCACAAGAGTATTCCAAACATCTTTAAATAATTAGTGTTCTTTCTACTTAAAACACCAATAAACATTTCCTTTCGCTTCCTGAATCTGGAGTCAAAATTAAGAGATCAAAATTATGTATAACTTGGGCAGTTCACCAAGCTTTTGGAGTTGATTGATCACTTTCTATTTAATCCATCAGTCAAATTTGAGTACATGTGCATGTTGTTAAATAGATAACGTCATTTCCTTTTTTAGGATTTTGTGACAATTTACCAAATAAATATGAACTAGCATTCATTAGTAAAACAATTGAGGATAACCTTCCCTTCTTATTCCCTACTGTAGTAATATGACAAAGCAAAAATACCTTGAGAAAGGTGTTTAAAAACGTGTTCCCTGAGGCAGGTAGGCGAGATGCACAAAACCACTCACCCACCAGACCACTGAGAAGAACCCCACCTCTGTTCCTCCTTTGAGGCCTCCAGCCTGGGCTTCTTATCCTTAACTCCTCCAAGTTCGAGGAGGGAACATTACTTTGAGTTTTAGGGGAGACACATGGCCAAACAAGACTAGCTCCTCAGTCCTTCCTTGGGAAGGACAAGAACTGTAGAGCTCTCGTATTGTCAAACGTGAAACCAATCCACCAAGAACGACCCTCTCCCTTTCCTTTCAGAGAAAAGCAGATAAGCAGTCCAGCGTTCTTCATGCTTTGCAGCATGTGCCAGGCCAAGACCAATCTCCTCCAGGTTAGGAAGAACAAACAGTCCAGTGATGAAGCTCTGAGGACTTCACGCTCCGAAAGAGAAAACAAACCTAAGTCTCGTTCCTGCTGTCAGGGAGGGGTGGGCCTGTCTGTGTTGGGCCCATTAGGCAAATTAGGGTACTCAGGTCAACCTGAAGTCCAGTTTCCTCCTGGCTAGAGAGCGCTTTGGACCTGCTTTCCACATGAGACCTTTCCCCTGGTCACATGGAGACTGCCTATCTAGTCAGGGAGGCCTATTATGAGCAATGCTCTGAGGTAGACCTCAAAAACCCAGCCTAGGTAGCTGTCCCTTGCTTGGAGACAGTACAGCTAAAACTGCTTCTAGGATACACTATCCCTGGACCCTGGCTCTTAAAATGGAAGGAGAAGAAAAAAGGAGACAAATACGGAGAGGGAAAAGATCATGGTATGGGCTCTTTACCGCTGAATTCTGCAAAGACCCTGTTGTCCCATCTCCAGCAGAATCAGTCCGGAAAGGTGGGATAATCCCTCCCCATGGAGAGCAGGATTTTTGATTGGGCTCTGCCTATCATGCAGTGGGAGGGGCTAGCCTAAAGGTCTCAGAATAGAAACACAGAAACACTGAAAAAAGGCAAACTGGAAGGGGCCCCTCAAGCCATCTAGTCACTCTGGCTCCAGCTGGCTCTGCTCATGTAATCATGTGGTTGTCCAATCTTTCCTTGAACACCCTCACTGATGGTGCTTGAGAAAATGCAGCCTAGCAATTATAAGGATAAAGCAAGCACAAGACATATGCCACACGTAAAATGACTAGGTAGGCTGAGCTAGACTACTTGTTGACCCTATAAGGAAGACTTGACCGATTGACTGCTTTGGATAGATTCACAATTAGAGGGTGCCACCTGGAGCAGCTAGCCAGGGTAGAAAAGTTCATCGAACTGCTCCACAAGAATGTGAAGACAGCTTTGTTTTTAAGGCAGCGGTGCCACAGTTCAGGTGAAGTCTGCAAATAGAAACTAGTTTTGAACCTACATTGTGCCTTTGCTTCCTTCTTGAAAGGACTAAGATGGCATAAGATTCATCAGGAGATGAATCACAGGGTGTAATTTGCCCATCAATGGGGCCTCAGCCACCTCCCTTGGAAGACCTCCCTTGGAAGACCTCTATATCCTAGGGCAGTGATGGCGAACCTATGGCACACATGCCACAGGGGGCACACAGAGCCAAGTCGCCCCAGCATCGCCCCAGCAGCCAAGCACGGGATAACAGCACACACAGGGGACATGTGCATGCTCAGAAAGGAGTAGCGGCGCAAGGTGATGACGTCATGAGGCACGACTCATAAGCCGAGACTCGTCCGAGCTTTCGCATGGCCAGTCAGCGTGCTGCCAAGGATATATATTTCTTGCTTGGATTGGCTGTGAGTTGTTTTTTCTAAATTAAAACCTCAGTTTTCAGATTTTATTGCAGTGTTGGCACTTTGTGATAAATACGTGGGTTCTGGGTTACAGTTTGGGCACTCGGTCTCTAAAAGGTTCACCATCACTGTCCTAGGGGTTCTAACCATCAGGATGTACTTCCTGACATCCAACCTGAAGCCTGGTTCCTTGAGCTTTGCCCCAGTGAATACTTCCAGGAGATACAGAAGTTCCATTTTTATTTCTCTCTCTCCCTGTGACCTTCAAAGTTGCACAATGAGAAAGCCTTCTCACAATACAACCGATACAGAAATGGAAAGGATCATGAACACTAAGCAGGAGAATGTGTAAGATTGTAGCTGGGTACTCCAATGGAAGCCACATGCAATAATACCCCTCATCACAGTTATGAATTCAAAGCAAATGCTCTCTCAATTTGCATCTGTAAATCTAAGCCATGTTTAAAGCTTAATCTTATTGACTTGAAAAGTTGCTTTCTTGAGAATACGCATACATGTGTGACTTCACCCCGTCCCCCCGCACCTCACATACAACTTTTGCGAAGTCAGACTATTGCTCTAATTTAGTGTGTGCTAAAAAGGACTGTTATGACATTCCATGACAAATTGCCTTTAAATAAACAGTAAACTTTCTTTACTCTTCTGCAATATGTACCATATGCTAGTCCGTTTAACCATCTTTGGTGGTTAAACAAGTATTTTCAAAAGTGGTTCCCAAAACTATGAGGCAGAATAACAAACAAAACTTTTACAGATATAATGTATAGCATAGTGTCATGGAATAGATAATTTTTAAGTGCTTATGGTCACACGGTCACTTGTTACAGAAAAACTGACATAGACCAGTAACAGGCCTTCTTGAACTGGGGACCCACCAGATGTGTTTGATGGCACATCCCTTCGTTTCTAGCCAACATGACGGCTAGAAGTTATGGGAACTGCAGTATAATGAGTCCAGAGGGCAACACCATACGGAAAACAGTTACTGTACATAATGTGTTTAAATTCAGTGCTCCCTGTAATCTGTGCTGGCCATGCACATGTGCCCTGAGTGCATAACAGATGCAGCCATGCCTGCTCCTCAGAGCCCGCGCAGTGTGTAATGCTGACTTCTTTCTTTAAGTTCCCATCTTATTTATGTCTTTATTGCGCTCCCTGTTGCAAGGATCACTCGAAGTTCAAAATCTAAAGCCGTTTTTTTAATCAATACAGTAACTGTAATTTTAAAAAAGATGAACACAATGGCAGAATAGTAGAACTATAGTATAGTCCAATAATATAGTATAATATTGTAAAACCATAGTAAAGCCAGCTTACATCAGACGTCAGCCTGCCATAACCACGTTGCCCCATGCTTGCCCTTGCATGCTTTTACTCGCAAATGGTCATTAAAGTAGAGGCAAGTGCGACCTATTAAAAAGAACAAATCACCATTAAAGGCAAGTGCCCTACATTATAAAAAATACCATTATGGTCAGAGTATTGGACTGGGGCTTGGGAGACACGGGTTCCAGCTAACGGGGTACCTTTGAGCCATCCTAACATACCTGAAAGGGCTGTTGTGAAAATAAAATGGAGGTGGAAAAGCATGTATGCCACCTTGCAAGAGCAGAAAGAAGAGGGATATGAAAGCAATTATAAAATAAAAATACCATGACTACTCTTGATTTGACAGATATGTGCTAAATTCCTTAACCTATGAGTAGACTGCAGCTCTGCAGCACCATGAGATAGATCAATTGTGATGATCTGTTAAACATCCATTTCGTGCTGTTGTTGTATTTTTTTAGAAGGACATCATTGCAACTGTATATACCATATTCATTTATTAATCAGGGAGCCACAATTAGGTTTGGTACTTTGTATTGCACTGTTGTTACCTGCCACCAAGGCATTTCCAACTGATGGTGACCCTGTGAATGAATGACCCCATAAGGTCTTGTCTAGACAACTCTTTGCAGCTCTTGTAAAACTCAAGGCTGTCGCTTTCTTTATGGAGCCAGTTCATCTCATATTAGGTCTTCCGCTCCTCCTTCTGCCTGTGACTTTCCCTAGCATGATTGTCTTCTCCAGGTATTCCTGCCTTCTCGTGATGCGTCTGAAGTACAACTGTTTCGTCATTTTTGTTCTCGTTGCATTAAATGATGACATTTAGAGCAATGCTTGTTCCCTGAAGCAAGCAAGATAAAAATCCTGGATCAAGGCAGCAGGGTCACTCTTATAAAAATGTCATTGTGATTGGCACTGGATTTTTTAAAAATACAGTATTTTTCCTAAATATTTTACAGAGATATCCACTGAGAAAAATAACAATGAAAGCACCAGGCTTTCCTTACCACTGCACTCGTTCTGCCATTGGGTTCTCCACAAGCAGTATATCATCTGTTTAGATTTAATGCTCTGCTTGACATTCTTGTAAAGTTCTATCTCCCAGATAGTGGAGCAGCAATAACAGTTTCCTTTTGCATCCGAGTTTCTTTTTTTTTAATCTCTGAAGAGGTCTTATTGCATCAAGAGTTTAAATTCTCACATGGCTTTAATTCTTTTTTGAAGGTGGCATGAGACTGTAATGTAGAACATGGAGAGCAGTGGGAGAACTGGAGGCTGGGAAAGAATCAGACTAGGGATGGCAGGCGATGAAGAAAAGATCCTGAAGGGCTGTATTCAGGGCATCCTTGCCCACTATTTTAAAGGTTCTATCATCCCTAAGGGATACTCAGCTCCCTATAGCTGCTGTCTTCAACCTAGTGCCTTCCAGATAGGTCGGGATACCACTTCCATCATCCCCATCCAGGATGGCCATTGGAACCACTATTAATACCCTACCAGATTAGGTGGGGATGGTCTTCGGGGTCGCTGCAGCATCAGTGGTCTATCTGAAGAAGTGGCCTTTGCCACTGATGACTGATTGGCCAAGAAAGAATCTGTGCTGGCTTGTTTTCTCTGCCCCTGTGCATGCTGGGCAGATGCCACATCATTTACCTAATTAACATTATGATGCACGGCTTGTTGCATCATCCAAACCCAGCAAGGTGCACAGCAGGGGCAGGTCTGAACCCACCCCAGAACCCATGGCTTGTTGCAGGGTTCCAGATTCATTTTGAAGCTCCCCCCGACCCCCGCCCCGCCAGCACACTTCACTGGCATGCAGTGCCTTGCAAGGCTGATTAAGCAAATCACATGGCATGTGCAGAAGCAGGGTAAAGTAGCTGTGTTTGATGATGATGGTGCAAACCAAGCTGTTGTGTTCCTATTCAGAGATTTCTAAGCAGGGGGCTAGCAGGCAAAGCTTTGCTGGGTTGCCATGTTTGTCTCTTACCACTGTAAGGCTAGTGCAGGAATGACAAAAACATCTTTATTAAATCGGGAAGGTTGGCATGCAGGGATCCGGTTCACACACTCACCAGAGTCCACAGTGGCTTATTTAAACCATGGTGGATCTGCAGGGTCTGTAGGCACAAGGTCACTGAACCAAGTCCCCTGCTGCAACTTCTCATGCTGTGTGAACCCAGCAAAGCTGGCTTGACACCATACAGCAGGCTCTGCGTGATTTCTAAACAGGCTCTCCTCACCAGGTTTGGATGGCATGAGAAGCCATGCCCAGCAAGAGCAATCATGCAGGACAGGTTAGCACGGGACCAGGAGATGTAGGATGATTAGCAAGCTATCATGGCTTATAAACCTCCTCTGTGTCATGTGACCTGGCCCAGTGGCATCCTTGACTTCATGAAATATTTGAGGGCAGTCAAAGAACAGGTTTGCAATTGGCCAGCTCACTGACTAGTGTGCCAATCGTAGATCAGAAAAGCTAATGAGAGAGAAGAAAACTATCCATCAGTCCATCAATCTATCGTATTTCTATGGCAACCCCATGAGACATGGTCTCTGAGTGGCTCACAAAATAAATATAGCATTAAAGAATAATATAAACAGTGCAAACTATTACACTTTTCAGCACAATTAAGCCATTGTCTTTTAAGCTGAGGGGCACAGGCCATACAGAAGCTAAATTATTTAAGAGACCTAAAATATGGGTGAGAGGAAGAGGATGGGAATGCATACTATAGCAAAGCCATGGAAACTGGCACAATGGCAGGAACTTATATGGTGCTTCATCCAGGAAAATGGAGCTGGTAGCATAATATCCACAAAAGGAATCTGCACAAAACACATGACCCAAGGACATGTTATCATGTTGGATCACCAGGTTTAGTGCGGGGCCTTTTCAGAGTTGGCACCCACATGTTGAGATGCAGTAGTGAAAGAGATTTGTTTATTCACTTTTCTGATGCACTTGAGCATAAAGGTTTTAACTGGTATTATTATTTTGGAAGATATATTCCAAATGCTGAAATTTTAAATTGCTAAGATCTGTTCTATATATGGCTATAAGCTTTGTGTTTTCTTTTTACAGGAATCTCTTTGGCTGCTCTTTTTACTGACTGAACTGTTAAATGGTTTTATTTGACATCATGTTGTGTTTTTAGCTATGGGCACTTCAAAAGCAGAGAATCAGATTTTAGTCATGAAATACTTTAAATGTGTAATCCTATGCATGTTTCAACAGAAAAATGTCCTACAACTCTCGGCATCATTCAGCAGCATGTCTTGCTGGAAAATGCTGGGAGTTATAAGACCTTTTTCTGTCTAAGCATGAATTAGGATTGCATCCTAAATAAGCAATGCCAGTCTATAAAATTGTAGGTTGGTCTGAAATGTAACTAAATGGAAAAGGGAGAGAATATAAAGTGTCAGCACCTCACAAGCTAAAGCACTGAGCATTAAGTGCATTAACTCAAAAAGAACTGTATCAATAAAATCCTAATTAGGGTTTTAAAAGACTAATTATGGACCATATGACTTTTTGGAAAGCAAACTGCTTGCCTCAATAAGCAGGGATTTATTTAATCTCTTACAGTGAAATCCTACTGAATTCTAAGTGATGGAATTAACATTATCAGCCCCAAAGCTCCAATTAAGCTTTTTAAGTGGACTTTAATTACATTCTGAAATGTGCCTACAATTTCTGTAGCTACTTTGGTAAAAGAGTCAAGAACTCCCTGCAAATTGCCATTGAGCTATTTTCCAAAGTCAAGGTTCTGCTCAACAGAAATGACCTTATGTTGCTTTTAATATCTTGTTCTTTGCGGAGTCATAAATGTTGCAGAGAATACAGAGTTCATATTAATTACTTGGGGATAACCTTGTGCCACTGAAAGGGGATGATATTTTTACCTTTTACCACCATAGTCTTTGTTGTTGTTGTTGTTGTTGTTCTTTTTCTGTCATTGCTTTCAAGATTAGGGAGAAAGTAAGGTTGAGACTCATTGGAGAATCATGCTGAGGGAGGTTGAAGGCAGAAAAAGAAAAGGACAACCAAATATGAACAACCTGATTCCATCAAGGAAGCCACAACCTTGACTATGGAACAGCTAAGCAAGGCTGCCATCAATAGGACATTTTGGAGGGCTTTCATTAATAGGGTCACTGTAAGTCGGAGATGACCTGATGGCACACAACAACTACTACTACTACTACTACAAAGGCTGAAACTGAAGTGAGGCTAAAGGGCACACTGTTGTGCTGGATACATGGATATCTCTCCCTCCCTGCATCAAATGGGTCTGAGACTCTTACATTTTCCCACAGCTTGGGCATTGTCCCAGAGGTAAAACAGGAGCGCTTTCCTGCTATCTAAGCATAGCATTAGTAATGGGAGAATCAAGTCTATTTCCAGCCCACACCACTTCCATATGGTCATCATCCCTGTCAGTCAAAGTCCAACCCTCGGCGAGTCTATGGAACTTTTGTCTCCATACCCCTCTTCCTCGCACTGCTTCCTTCAAGACCGTCATGTCCATCCCATATCTTTCTTTATGGTGTCCAGTCAACGGGTGCCGGGGCGGCCCCTTCTCCTTTTTTGCTGGTCACTCCCAGCATGATTGACTTTTTCAATGAGCCAGCTCTCATGATATGGCCCAAGTATGACAGTCTTGGTTTGGTGATCTTGGCTCCAAGGGATATTTCTGGTGAGGCTCAGCCTAAGACTACTTTGCTTGTGATTTTCACAGCCATACAAAGCAATTGCATTGACTACTTCCATATGAGTTCTGTCCTATTTCCACATTAATTTGTGTTTTGTTTTCTATTTTTCAACCTGCACAGACACTGGCATTTAAATTCATATTTAAATATGCATTTCCAAATGCCTGTTATCCTCTTTAAATAGGGGTAGCGGGCCTCAAGCTGACAGACCGAGTGGGGCCAATCCCACCTTACGGGGTTCCCCAAATGGCCACGTCCCTTTCCCTTGGCTCCCACCCTTTCCACAGAACTGCCCATTGCCAGCTTTTAAGCAATATTTTCCCCATTCTAAAAGGTTAAAAAAAAAATCTCTTAAAGCTTGGCCAGTTACCGACTGCACGAATTTTGAGCTAACATACACTGCCATTTTCAGTAGTTTTAACCCCAAACCTTTTGCCATTTGGCTGTTGTAGTTTGTGAAATGGATGATAAAACTGCTGAGAGAGTTATCAGCAATGTGTCTGATCATAATAAACTGGAAGAAATGCAAAACACACATACACAAATACCACAAATACTTTGGAATGCTGATTTCAGTTGGTTTCCCCCTTTTTCCCCAGCAGTTTTTTTTTAAACTTCCCTTTATTCTTTTCTTCTGCTCTGCCTTTTTCTGCATATTGGAGACACTGAAGAAATCAGTGTTCCTTGCAAGCCAGTTCTGCATGTGCAAGGCTGAGAGGGCAGAATTAAATTTAAACCTAAATCTTTTACTCCAGCTTGCAGGGAGCAATCAGATATCAAAGCCTTTGCAGGATGGATGGTGTGTGTAAGCAACCTTCAACTCCACGCACCTTCCACTCTGGATTAGATGCTCCCAACAATGCACTGTGTGTTGAGTAGTCTGCTTGTATCTATGCGTTCTGAATATTAACACAACACACAAACCAGTGTCTCCACTGGATGGAATGCCCACAGTGCTCAAAGGCTTTATGAATATGTAAAACCTGCACATTGGAGAGAAACATTAGTACAGATATTCTGATCTGACCAAAGATTGGAACCATGGCATTAAGAAACATAACAGGGAGCTGGCCAACAATAGATGAGACAATGAAAAGCAGGTCATCACTTGTGTGGTGCTAGATACCAGAAAGACACAAGACACTCAAAAGTGCACAGATTTGCAGAAGCTACTTTAAACATGCTCTGATGTTTCTCTCTGTGTACCTCTAATGCAGCCTTCCTCCTAAGGACACCCCTATGTGTAAAAAGGGGCGTATGGGCAGGGAGAGAGCGGTGTCTATTTCAGGAACATCAGGCAGAAAGATTTAGGGGGCAGCAGGAGGAGGTTAAGCACATGTGGGCAAAAAGCCAGGTAATCCAGTGGGACCAGATGCAACAGAGAGAGCTAGTGTGGTGCAGCCTGAGACTGGGACTCAGGCAATCCCCGTTCTATTCCCCGCTCAGCCATTGATCTCACTGGGTGACTTTGGACCAATCACAGACTCCCAGCCCAACTTACCTCACAGGGTTGTTGTTGTGAGGAGCAGAATAAGAGCAGGAGGAGGAGAATGATGTAAGCTGCTTTGAGTTCTTTAAAAAAGCAAAAGGTGGGATATAAATCCAATAAATAAATAAATCATCCTGTGATTTTATTTCGGCAAGAGCTGAAATGCCTGGACAGCAGGGTGATGGGGGAGATGGATTGCCAGGGAATCTGGTCTGCGAAGGAAAATGTTGGGGCTCCCGCCCTCATGTGCCACTTCCTGACATTGCCTCAGGTATGCTGCTTAAAATATTGCCTTGAATCATATGTTGCTGCTCAATCCATATGAGAGGACACATTTCACCAACTGTTCCTCCTTCAGAAGACTCCACACCAGTTCCCTGAGATCCGTAACTCCCAGAAACAGATTTTTGGAAGCTGTAGGTGGCTGCACAGAAATAAGGAGCTAGGGAGCCCTGCCATGTGAACAAGAACTCAGTTCAGTTCACAGAAGGAACAACAGGATCCAAGCCAGTCTTTTTTCATTTTAAAGCAGATCACAAAACATATGCATCAACTTGTTCCACTTTAGAGAGAGCACAATATTAGACAGTGATGATTTTTTTCCATATGAGATGCAACCCATCATAGGATTCTGCCAACTCTTTGTTTTACAAGTAACTAATTCATCTTCATTGAAGTTGTTAGTGGTATAAACAATATAATGGGATAAAAACAACATTGCAGGAACTAGAGCAGTTATTGTATGCATGGTGTTACAATGCTACTTTCAAGAACCGTATGCAATATTTAAGGCTATGCAAGCAGATGTTTGTGGTTTTCCCAATTCTTGGACTCTTTGTATTAACACAGAGTTGCAACATGGGCCTAGGGCAAGATTTAACCATGGGCATTTCAAACTGCAGTCCTAGACACTCTTAATTGGGGAATAAGTTCTGCTGAACCCAGTAAAACTTAGTAGAAATCTTCCAGTGCAATCTTGCACATTTCTGAGTAGAAACTATAAGATTGCATTCTTACACTGGAAAGCAAACCCCAAAGAAGACAAATGCACATTTTTCTGAGTAATCATGTACAGGATTACATAGAGCCATGGTGGGTTGTCATGTCACACATATCAAGTGTGGTTTGTGCAGGGTGGCTTGTTTTTCTCAAGCAAGCCACCCGGAGAGCCCACGGCTTGCTTACACCTATGGGAGTGTTGTGCCATGTGAACCTGGCAGGGCAATCTTAATGCAGGTGGCCCTAAAACGATGAGAGAGCTTCCCACCTGCTCTCTCATTCTTGCAACCTCATTTGTGACGCTGCCTTCACTTTCCAATGAAGTAAGAGCATCTGCAGGCAAAGTGCCCTCTGTCCCTAAAAATTGTTAAATTGTGGCGGGAAGCGAGGGGAAGTGGAAGTGGCTGAATGGAGGGCGCTTTGCCAGCAGATGCTCTTACTTCATTGGAAAGTGAACCTGCCTTAACATAAGGCAAGGTCAGAAAAGGATAAAACTGAATAGAGCACTGACAAAAGAGAGTTATCAGTATATTTCCCTGGGGAAAAAGTCTGCAGGTAGAATTGCAGCCTTCAGCTGACATCCAGAATAGCACTGGCAAAAGGGGGTTTTCAGGAAGCAAGTTTCCTTTCCTTCCCCACGGTCCCCAGAACTCCGTGAAAATGCTACAGGGAGAGCTGAGAGCTGATCCCCCCAAATTAGACCAAGAGCTTTGCACATTCAGAGCCCTCACTTGCAAAAGGTACCTATGTGAAGCACCACATATTCAGGAACTGCCTTTTAGCCCCCGTGCCAAGCCCAGCCAATTCAAGAGGTTCCCCGACTTTCTTGTGCAGCATGCAGGGTGGGCTCTGGAGGCTGCTAGGGAAGGAGGGGCCTGCCCATTCAGTGAGCTCATCATCAGACCCTCCCCTCCAGTCTTGGCACACTTAGGGGAGAAACATTTTATGGGACTCAAAGGAGGGCTTTTCTCATAGTGCCCCCCCCCATATTTTAGTATAACCTCCTCTTAGATATATGAATAGCACCTATAGTGCAGGCGTTCCACTGAATAAACAAGGTATCTGCTGACACAGGAAATCCTGAACGATTTTTAGTGCTTGCATATTGAATTATTCAGCATATTCACATATGTTTTTTCCATGGCTATACTGTATCGGTCTTATTTTGCAAATGTTCTTGTTACCCTTCATGTTGACAGGGAGCCTATAACTAAATGTAATAAATACATGGAATAATAATGGAATTATTTTCCTGGAACTCCTTTCGCCAGTACAATGTTGGATGTCGCACATCGGGTGCTTTTTAAATGAAGAAAGACAATCAGTCGAATGATAATCAAGTGGTAATAAATTCCAAAGTTAATGAACAACAGAAGAAAAAACAGAAAGGCAAGAAACAGAAAATACAGTGTTTAAGAAGCAAAAATGTCATCACAGGAATGAACAGGGATGGATTAGAGGCGAAGTTTCAGAGAAGAAACATAAATGAAAGAAGGGATAACCAAGAGCTGAACCCTAAATACACTTTGGATTTTATGAACGAAATCCCTTCAGATTTAAAAAGAGAAAATCAGGTCAAAAATCCTGAATTAGAAGATCAGTTACTTTCTGCTTTTGGGATCAGAGATGCACTCAGTACTAAAGGAGTTTTAATGCCGTCTCTAGGGTTCAAAAGCCCTCATAGAAACCACTACTAACAACATGTCAATGGCTGAAAAAGCAATAAAGAAAGAATTACCTCTCTCCTTCTGCAAAAGACAGGACTTCAGGAAGGAGGTAATTAACTAGGCATCTCAAGAAGGTTGGCATGAGCCTGTACATGAGCCACAGCAAAGGAATTTTCAGATGTGCTGCTGGTCCTCCATCTCTGCATTCAAAAGTCAAGACACTCGTAGCTCACTCTGCACCCACCAGAACTAAGTGAAAAAGCCTTCACTGGCATTGGGTCCAGGTAGTAATAGAGCTCCAAAGCTTTCAAATAGAAAACATTTTTACAGCAGGTACGATCAATGATATTCTTCAAGCTTTATGCTGCAAAATTGTTTATATGCATAGGAATTTGTCAGGAGGAGCCATTCAGAAACAGGCCAAAATTGTGAAACCAAGCAATAAAACAAATAAATAATACCAACCCGGCCAGTAACTCAAAAATGCATGTTTCTTTTCTTTTGCAACTGCTTGCTAAAACTGCTTATGTTTGCAGAATGCAACATTCCAAGCAGATCATTCTGAAGGCTGAGAGAGGAAACAGCACTCATCCAAAAAAACAAAAGGTCCAAACTTCTCAACAACTTTTCTTGCCACATCTCCACCCAGAAGGGACGTATGAGCCCACCTGCTCTTTAAAATCAGCTACTGATAATCCTGCTCAATTGCTCTTCTGTCCCAGGAGATAACACCAAAGGGAGGACTTCGTCTATTTACGTATGGCACAGGCTGGTGACATGGCTTTGTTTATTGTTTAAAATATGCTGCCTTTCCATTTAGAAATTCATGGTGGAGTTCTACCCAATGTTCACAACCTACATAAAGTAATAAAACAGGTAACCTCCCTGAAAAATTAAAATGTGTTAAACTCATTAACACAAATGTTAAAATCCCTGGATGAATGAGCATGTTCTAAGATGCAGTCCATCCTCTGTGGTTGATGCAATCCATCCTCTGTGGTTTCCCATAATCTTCCAAATGGGAAAATTACAAGCATCTAATGACATGTGGGAGGAACATGGAGGAAAGGACCACCTCCATTCTTTGGCCATCCTGAAAAAGACATAGCCAATTTTGGCTGCCTTTTCAATGACAGTATCACAAAGAGACAAAAAGAACTATTACAATGGCCAGCGCCAAAAAGTGCACAACAGAAGAAAAACAACAGACCTTTTCCAAAATGCTAAAAGACAAACAGGGGGGCGTTATTATCTGATCAAATAAAATAAAGAGAAGGTGGCAAGAATATGCAGAGGAGCTCTACAGAAGAGATAAAAGGATGACTCCTTTTAAAAATGGAATCCTATGAGGAAGAATGGTTGAAAGTGAGTGAAAGCTGTTCTGAAAGCACTTGGAAGGAATCAAGCACCCAGAGTAGATAGGATGCCAATAGAACTATTCCAAATGGAAGAGAATGAAGCAGTCCAAATTCTAAAAAGAATATGCCAACAAATATGGAAAACAAAACAATGGCCCAGAGACAGGAAACCTTCAAGACAAATTCCTGTCCCCAAGAAAGGAGATGCTAGGGAGTGCAGAAACTTAAGCACCATTAAATTAATTTCCCATGCAAGCAAAGTAATGCTCAAGATGTTGCAACAAATAATTTTTCCTTGTATGAAGTAAAAATGCCCAATGTTCAAGCAGGATCCCCAAAAGAAAGAGACACTTAAGATCATATCACAAATAACAGGCTGGCTTCACTAGCATAATGTCTATGCTCCATAGACCTCAGCAAAGCCTTTGAACGTTCAGATAACAAGAAGCTATGGATGATCCTGAAAGAATGGGAGTACCTCAGAGTTTGCTTATCCTGATGCATAATCTCTACAGTGGACAAGAAGCTACTGTTAAATTGGAATATGGAGAAAGAGAATGGCTTCCAACAGGCAAAGGTATCAGACAAGGCTGCATTTTATTCAATCTGTACACAGAATATATCATAAGGAAAACTGGATTAGGCTCAGAGAAAGAAGGTATGAACACATGAAAGATATATCAATAATTTAAAGCTATGCAAATGGTATAACTGGCAGAAAGCAGCAATGAATTGAAATGATTTCTGGTGAAAGTAAAAGAAGAAAGTGAGAACACAGATGCACAGCTAAACATTAAGAAAACAAAAGGCATGACTACAGAAGAATTATACAATTGGATGTGAGCTCTGTGAATACCTGGATTGACGGAAAGACGAACAAGTGCGTCCTAGACCAAATCAAGCCAGACTCTCTCTTGGAAACAAAAATGACAAAACTGGAGCTGTTGTAAACTGGACATATTGTAAGAAGGCAAGCCTCAGTGGGGAAGGCAATCATTCTAGGGAAAAGGTGAGGTCAGAAGAAAAGGAAGGTCAACTATGAGATGGATCAATTCCCTAAAGAAAGCCTCAGCCTTGAGTTTGCAAGCGCTGAGCAGGGCTGTTCAGGACAGGAGATTCTGGAGGGCACCCATTCATAGGGTTCCCATAAGTGGGAGACAGCTAACTACATGTAGCAACATGTCTTTTACTCCTGCTCATGAGGAAAACAGACTGAAACACCACTGCCTTGAACGGGGTCCAGAAGGTAATAATTAACCAGTGAAGTTCTTTCTAAACTAGCACAAAATGCACAAACTAGACAAAAATGTAGCTGCCACATTCTGTGTCACTTGGAGCTCTGAGTCATTTTGCAAGGCAGCCTCAAGTATTAACACATCACAGTAATCCAAAAATGGCTCCTGCTAAATCAGACCCACAGAGACCAACCAGATGCCTATGCAAAGCCAAGGACATCCCATGAGGCCAAAGAAATACTCTTCCATTGTTATTCTCCCAGGAAACATTTTCCAGAGGTTGCACACAGCCTTATGACTCATAGTCACCGATAGCTGGAAGCTCCATGAATTTGTCAGCTCCCCTTTTAAAGCTGCTTCTGCTGAAACCCTGGGTCATTAAGGCTCCAGGCTCCACTGTGGTTAAGGATGGTCTTGACCACACGTGGAAAACCATTAATTTTGAGGAGGGGGGTTCTTCGGGTGTGGCTAGAGCTGGTACAAATCACATGTTGGTAACTTTGCAGATCCCTAGAAATCATGGAGATCAAAATTCAGTTAATCAGTTCATTGAGCATTGTCTACCAGTGTATTAAAACAAACCATGTTGTGTCCTCAAGGAAATTCACCTGGCACCTTCTCTTTATTATTTTCCGTGCCTGGCAATGACCTTTTATTTAGTTGATACTTTATTTGTTAGGATAATTTTAAGTTTTTATAATACTTTATGGTATTTTACATCTTAATGTTATTGTGCCTTTTATTATGCCTTTACTGGTAAAGATTGGAGGCTATTGTGGTTTTATTGTGATGTTTTGTTGCTTGACCATTCAGATTTTATTGTTGTATTATTTGTTAATCTAATATTATTTATTTTTACTATGTACACTTGTATCTTGGAATCTTCTAACCTGTCCAGAGACTTTCTGGCCAAAGGGGAGGGACAGAAATAAATAAATAAACGTTGTTGTTGTTGTTAAGGGTTTATCTACAAACTGGCCAGCACAGACAGCAGCTTTGAACAAGGGACAGTGGGGGGATATATGATATTGAATCTACCAGCAATAAGAAGGAGAGTGAGTATCCACTCAATTCCCAGCACTTTTTTCACTGGAGGAATACTCAGACATCGAGAAAATGATTGCCTTGTCTGTGGATGTGCACAGGAGAGTAACTGAGTAGCTGAGGGTGGCAAAATATCAAGAAGAGGGCAAAAGAATGGCAGGTGAAGAATTAGGTCAAATGTCCTGTTTACAAGATGTTTAAAAAAACGGTCTTCCATTTTGCCTGTTACATGTGTTGTGGACCTTTTGCAGGCAGGAATTTCCCTTATCTGCAGAATGTCCAGAGATAAGAACCAGGAGATAGTTACAGCAGGCCCGACAATTTGTTCCTTTAGCCTGGTATTAACTGGCATGATTCTGCAGGCAGGCAAGCAGGAGTCTTCCAAGCCTTCCCCAGCTCTGCTGTCTGATCCTTTTAAATGGAAGACCCAAACTAAGCTGCTTTATGTGTGCAAAGCAAAAGTTGTAAGCTACCATCCTTCCCCTCAGTTGGTCAACTTGACTAAAGAGCGTAACACTTTTTCACTGTCCAAATCAAACAGTTCTGAGGCTGGCTATTGCCTAGATGGGAAACCATCTGGGAACTCCATATACTTAAGTCTACATGGAAGAGCAGGGCAGAGAAGTACCTGTACTCTTAAAAGCTGGTCAAATGCAATCTCTCCCCGCACCCCAGGTCTGGATCTGGGGAGGGGAGAAAGGGGCAGTTTGCACACTGCCCCCCCCCCCCTGAACTCCAGACCTGAATGAGCTCCTCATTGCATGTTAGCAGCAGAGAAGCACTGCACACGTTACACGGATCGAAGTCAGGACTGCCATTGTGGGAACATGCAACATGGAAATGCAACCAATCAGCAATCCCTTCAGGTTCTCGAAGACGCTTCTCACTTGCTCACCAGTTATTAGGTTGTTAAGTACCCAAAGGAGAGGGCTTCTTTGATCATAGCTTTACATTGAACCAGCATATTGAGTCACCTTTGCTAAGCTGGAAAGGTGCAGGCCTGCAGCTGGATGGGTGACCACAACTGAAAGCATGAGGAGGAAGATGGACTCGATGGCCTTATAGGCCCCTTCCAACAGCTCCTTCCTTTCTTCTTTTCTGGTTTTCTTGGCCTTTCCTTAAGTCTGGATGCAAGTTTTTATTAGTATGCTTCCATTTCATTTATTTTAATGGCATATCTCTGTTTTTCTGGATTTTATCAAAATGTATATAGATTTTACCTAAAAATATAGTTTGATTTTTGAAGTACCCACTTTATTTTATCTTGTACACTACCTCAGGGAGATTCCAAACTTAAAGGTGGAAATAATATTACAGAAATAGGCACATTTTCTGCATTCATATTTTAAATATTTCCAGTGCCCACTTAAAGCATACAAATTGCACAGCTGAAATAAAATGTGGCAAATGACAGACTGAGAAAGGACACTAAGTTGCCTTACTTTGCACAACTCCCTGAGAAGTAATGCAGTGATTGTTAAATTAGAAATAAAAGAAACAATCCAACCACATATTACTAACATAAGCATAACAGTGTTCAACATCCATTTTAATTTTTTCAGTATACACTTTTAAACAGATGTTTAATAATCGCTTAAATTCCCTTCCTATGAAGACATGTGTGATTTCCAACCATTACCTATTTAAAAATAATTCATCTGCTTTCTGTTTGGCATTTTTTTAATTTAAAGGGGATTCAAAGTAATCATGCAAATATTATTGCTAGGGTGTGGAACTACTGCATAAAGCAACAAAGGCTTTTCTTATTATAAACATTCTAATCATAGCAAGCACTCATCAAATTCCTTCATTTGCCCACCAAAACTTTTCCTTCTGTACCTTAGCCTTATGTCTTTTCTTTGCAAACCATTCAGGTGAATTAATCCCCACCCCAGTGCTTTTTCACATACTAAACATGGCCAGTCCAGTCCTTTTCCTGTTTGCTATGCTGATTTATGGGGGCTAGGGGAACTAACTAAACTGTTTAGTAAAAGAGCTCACTAGGGAAGGAGCTGAGAGGAGCAGTAATGATTTCATTTATTGAACTATGTTTACCCTTCCTTTCTGTCCAAAGAAGAGGACTTCTGTAGCAGCTAAAAACAAGTACAATGAGATATCCATCATATGACTAACAAGAACAACAAGTAAAACACAGAGAAAAGGACTCTTCTTGGGATTACAGTGTGGTAACTTTATCTCATTTTTATGGATTACAATGGAAATCTGCCTAAGTATGTCCATACAGATAGCTAATAATAATTGGCACTTATTTTATAGAATAATAGAGTTGGAAGGGGCCAAGAAGACCATTGGGTCCAACCCCCTGCTATTGCAGGATTCCAAGTTAAACCATCCCTCTCTTGTTTTGTTTGAATCAAACATTATAAGCAGTCCTGTACGTGTCTACTCTGAAGTAAGCCTTTTCTGTGGGGTCTACTCCTAGGAAAGTGATTGGAGCATTTTAAATACTGAGAAGCAATTTATGTGGGAAAAACATGTTTGCTTGTTCATTTGATACTACCATGAGATTGGAACAGGCTTACATCTGTGTCAGATTAAAATGACTTATTTATGGCTTAATTTAATTCATGTATTAGTTACAGAAATAAGTACTATCACAAGTACATATTCACATGCACTAGAATGTTAGGGTTTGCAGTCTGAATTCTGATGGATTTGACACATGTGTGAAATGACCAGTTATTCAGGATTTGTCTGATCCCATTACAGGTAGAGTAGACAGTCATTCTCTCCAACTTTTAGATTTGCTTGCCCAAGATGTTTCAAAAGGCAGTCTCTTTTTCTATCTTGCTACTTCCACCAGTTTTTACTCAAAGTGTAACTCTATGCAGTCAGCCCTGCTCTGCCAGCAGAAGGCATGTTCCTCCGTGCCTTTACTAAGGCAGTATTAAAAACGAACAAACAAACCAAACTGCAAATAAAATGCTAGGAAAAAAATTAAAAGGGAAAAATATTAAAAGCAAATGTGGGGAATCCAATCGGAGGACAAGGAGTGGCATGGTTATATTATATGTTACATGCTTTGCAATCCAGAGTGAGTGTTGATCTCCAACGCGAACCGAATTCAACCTAACCAGCTTAGGCTGTAAACAGACACTGTCCTGGTTTAGACATTGTCTCAGCCTATTAAACCAAGTTATGCATGAATCTTGTGCTTCCGCATTCTGCTCTTGTGCTAACCCATTTCTCCTCCCTTCTCTGTGCACCACAACTGAAGATTTCTTGGGTTAATTGCACATGAAACAGGAAACAGCAGTAATGGTAAGACTGACTATGCAAAAAGATAACCAGCCATCAGAATTAATGGTAAGTGTAAAGGGAATGGAACTTTTGGGGAAAGTATTGGAGACTGATGTTTGTATTGAGGCTTAGTTGAAGAACTGCAATTTAGTAGAAATTTCAATGAATTTTAACTAAGTTCTAATAAAAATGTGACTGAGTAGAGAGAGTAATGATTACTTACTCTCACCAAAATTTTTATTTTATTTTATTGTTTGTACTTGATGTTTTGTGTAGTATTTGTTCAAGATCCTTTGGTGCTTCTTTGCCATATTTCCTGTATTATTTTTCTTTTTTCTTTCTCAAACTGTACTTTTATTAAAAAGAATAATAAAGATAGGGAAAAAAACCCAAATGAACCAGGAAACGATGGTTACCAGGATCAGAACAAACTAGGATCTGAAACAAACTTCAAATCATATTTAACAACAGTTTTCCACTTCTGATGTAATGGGAAACTATTATGAGGGGAAAAAAGAAATGCAGCATCCCCAAAGATAAATTTGCATAAAATCTACATATGTTATTTTTTTGTTTAGATGCCCATTTAGAAATAATTATTATATTTTAAATAGAAACACAATTTTATCATGAGGAAGACTATGAGCAGGTGACCAAGGGAATTGTCTGTTATTTGCTAGTAATCTCCCTTCTTTCAGTCCTTTATTCTTTAAAACATATATGGATATGCCGGATGTTCAAACAGAGGACAGCTCCTGGTAGGTCTTCAAATAGGAGACTCTCCTCTGTTCGTATCTCTGTAAGAGCTACTCTATCATAAATGCAGGAAACCTTCCATCATGGCACACAGGAAAGGGAAGGGATGGAACAAGATGAGATGAGGGACAGAGGTGTGAGGATGCAGCATTCCAACAGACGGTGATGTACGACTTAACAACTATACATGCCCAAACTGGGCCAACAGCCTACACAAAAACCTGCCAAACCTGTTGATAATAATGGAAAATGGGTGGTTGTATTGCCCATTTTCAACTCTGGAGATAAATTTGAAATTTTGAGGCACAGAACAGTTAAAATAGCAGGCTTATGTTTGATCAATTGTTTTCTGCAAGTTTGTAGCCTAAGCTTCTCATGGGGGAGTGGGAGGAAGTAAAGGGAAAGATTTTTCCTGTGTGACCATGCTGCCAGTTGGCAACCCTGGGTTTCTGCCTCAAGAACAAAGAGGAGGAAAACAGGCGATGCTAATCGCAGGGCCATAATAACCTTCTACAACATGCACAGAACATCTGGATTTTTAAAATGTGCTTAAGTGCGCAACTTCACAATGAACTAATAAGGGAAAAATGTGAGCGAAGCGTAAGCCAGGCGCTACCTTTCAGACGCGTGGGTGTAGACCTGGGGACGGGTGTCAGAGGCAAGGAGATAATAAAGGCAACACAAGCCTTCTGCTTTGCAGAAAGGCTTCTGGGAAGGCGATCCCCAATCCTGCACCCACACCCACACCCACCCCAGCAAACTCCACAAGTTTTATTTTGGAACATCTACCTCTAGCTGCACACAGCTACAAGGACCATTTCCCGCTTCACAAGTAATGTTTGTATTAGCCCACTCCTGGTTCAGTTGAATGCACAACTCTGTGCTGTAGAACAGCTGTATTTCAAGTGGTTTGGGGGAAAGCTTGCATCAGATGGTCTTTGTGTCTGCCTTCTTCCATGCTTAGGGTCAACTCTATGATACTCCGAGGGCAGAACTGGCTGCTGAATTTTTCTTTCTCATTCTAATGCAAATTAAAGACAGCCCAATCTGGATTTGGACCCCAGCATCCAGAAAAGGGAGTTTATAACCTTTCACCATCTCTTCCCTCTACCACAGTCCTGCTCCAGATTTCCTCCCCCAATGCACCATGGATGCTTTCTTTTTAAAGAATCTACCGAATAACTGCCAGTTGCACAATTGTCATCTTATATAGTTTTAGTCCTGCTCCAGAATTGATTCAAGTAGGGTAATGCATTATACGCACAAGTCTAAGAAAGTCTTTTGAGGACTGCAGCCAGTACATATGCTCAAGCACCAAAAACTCAGTATACAGAAGATAATTTTAAGGGTAAAATGCAGCTGTTTCTTCTCCTTCCCTGCAAGACAATATATGGATAGTCTAGAATGGCTGAGTTCAGACAGCACAGCAAGTCACGAGATTTTTAATCACTGTTGGTCTGCCATGTAGTCTGATCAGTCATCTTGGCAAGTCTGGTCTTTAGAAACCATGAGAAGAAACAATAGTTTCTTCTGTACCACCACAGAACATGGCTTTTTCTGTAGTCTAATTTCAGGATCATAGTCCTGGTATGCAGTGACTACAGACTACAGAGTCCTCAAGAAAGAGCGGCAATCGTAAGAGCCACTCCAGCCATCCAGTCTCTGTGTGTGACCCAGTGAGGAAGAGGCAGGCAACACAGGCAAGGAGTGATGCTAGGAACTGAATTTTAGCAGTAGTAGCCAATGGGATACAAGCAACAGTGGGATGACAGAGTGGGGGGGAATGGAAACCACAATAAGAGAGCCAGTGTGCTGTAGTGGTTAAGGGCATGGGACTGGGACTCAGACATCCTGGGTTCAAGTCCCCGCTCGGCCATGGAGCCAGCTGGGTGACTTTGGACCAGTCACAGACTCTCAGCCCAACCTACCTCACAGGGTTGTTGTTGAGGGGAGAAGATGGAGGAGGGGAATGATGTAAACTGCCTTGAGCCCTTTGGGGAAGAAGGCAGGATATAAATCGAATGAATGAATGAATGAATGAATGAAGTAGAAACCATTTCACTGCCTGTAAGGTAGAACATGGGGAGGGGGAACCTGCAAACCATGGTAACCACAGAGTGTTGCTAGCTATGTTTTCTGAACGCAGCCAGGATCTCAGAATGTGAAATTTCCATGTAGATGCGCAATTCCATATAGATGCTTCCAATTGCAGAGGAGGCAGGGGAAGCTTTGGGCGGGTATAGCAATAAATAAATAAATGAAAATTAATAGCTGATATGGTAGAACAGCGGGCAGACAGGTTTGGACTTGTAGCACAGCCACTTCTGGGATGGACCAGACATTGACCCCTGCATTCAAGTAACCCCAAAGCTTCTAAACTCACAACTGGAATGGTTTGTCTGTTCTTGTTGTATTTGAATACAGTGCAATTGTCTCAGCTTCTTCTAGTCCTTGTTTATTTTGTATTTATTTGAAGTCAGGAGGAAAGAAAGGGGGGTTAATTTTTCCATGTAGCAGCAAGGCTATACTCGACAGAAAATATTCCAAGATTACACAATTTTGTTCACATTTTTCTAAGAGAGATAAAAACCAGATGTATCTATTGATTCAGCCCCAAATACCGTACACTTACAGGCACCGAATGCTTCCCCCACTCCGCCACTCATTAAATTTCCATTTCTTTGGTTTTAGGTCTCAGCCACCGGAGAAAAACAAACCCAACCCAAGGAACTATCAGGCTCCTTTCAGTGTACTAGTAATTCTGATGCACATGCTGAGCTGCAGCTCAGTGGCAGAACACATGTCTTGCATGTGCAAGGTCCCGATTCAATGCCTTCCAGGTGGGCTAGAAAGTATCCCACCTGAAACCCTGGAGAGCCACTGCTGCTGATCGGTGTTGGCAATTCTAGTATAGATGGTCAATTCTGCTTATAGAATAGGCTAACTTGTATACGGCAGTTTCCTCTACCTTATACAACTGTCTATGGACACTGGGGACCTGTGTTTAAATCCCATTTAGCCATGTAGCTGACAAAGTATCTTTCAGCATTTTCAGCCTAACCTAGTCCAAAAAGCAGCTGCAGGAATGGAACAGAAGAATCCCTATGTGAACCACTGAAAGATGTAAAGGTCTTCTTTACAGTCAGCTGCATGGTATCCTGATGAGTACTATGATAATCAGGAAGGCAGAGTATTCCTTGACATACACATAGTGGCCAAAATGCACATGACAGAGATTAACCTTGAAGTTTATTCTGCAAACTTCCCAGATACCCCATGGGCTATGAGGCAGTATACAAATGTAGTAAACAGCCATTACACATTGCACAGTGTCTGGAAAGAGGAGTGCTTGGAATCATGTGCATTAAAGAGCAACAAGGACATGCATTCTTCCTTTTGCCATTAGCCAGGAACAAGGGCCACTGGGAAATGGCTACCCAAGACCAACCCGGCCCCTCCACCAGTCAGAGAAGGAGCAGCTGGAGGGAGCTCACTGCCTGCAGAAGAGGAAGACGGTGTCTTGGATTCCTTGCGGGAAAGGCAAGATACAGACTCTGCTTCAATGGACAGTTGCCCTGGGAGTGGAGAAGTAAGGAGAAAGAATGCTCTGCCCCATCCATTGGCTAAAGGAACAAGAACCACCAATTGCTATTCAAACAAGAACACCATCAAGTGACCATTGGGCCAACCATGTAAATGTCCACTCCACCTCGATCTGGTTTCAGCCTTTGAAAAACTGATCTTTCCTCTTCCCTTTCCCTCCAACTCCCCTTCCCATGTGCATATTTCTCTTTCTTCTTTTTAGACTATTAAGTCTGCTGGCATAGTCTCCTTTCATTCATGTGAGTTGCTTTGGGAGATGGTAACGGTCTGAAAGGCAAGATAAAAATACAGGAAAGGGGAAAACTTATGTATGTTTTAAGAGAACAGAAGTGCTACGATTCCCAGCATCCCCCAGCGTGTTGGCTGGGGGATGCTGGGAGATGTAGGCCTTCTCTCTTCCAAAACGTGCATAAGACTGCTCTCTAAATAAATAATAAATAAGTTACACTGGACGCTCTGGAAAAAGAACAGTGGCACAAACAAAGAATTTAAGTAGGCATGATATTTTCTAGCAGTCGAGCAAACTTCAAAAAAGGTATGGCTCAATTGGCCACAGAGTGGAACAAACAAATCACTGAAGGCAATGGACAGTTTGGCCACAGTAACTTGCATTTACCTCCATAGCTTGAGTTTTTTTTTCTTAAAGGAGATATATATTTATAGCAAAGGGCAGCCAGAAGAATGAACCCGATAATCCCCATTTGCAAAATACTGTACCTCCTGCCAAATCCTTGCTGATATTTATTTTCCCCCAATCCCTGGGGCAGAAGTTCTTAGATAAGAACACCCCCCATTAAAAGACTTAAAATGTTAGAAAAGCAGTGCCAAGGATATAATTCTTTGCTGCTTCTATGGGAAACTGCAGTTCTAATACACGGAAAATGGCATGCATAAATTAAAAATGTCATTAAATATAAATTAAAATATGGAAATGAAAAAGATTTGTTTTTTTGTATGGTTTTTCAAAACTTACTTTTGTATACATTCAAACCACAACAGGGCGACATATTAATGAAACAAAAAGAAGGAATGAAGCATAGGTTAGGAATGCCCAGTTTTAAAAAACAAATTAGCTGTACAAGATAAAAAATTCAATATTTTAGTGAAACGTTTGTTCTTCAGACAAGGAGATTCTTAGTTCAGAGTCCTGTCCTGATGGCACTGCTGGTCTGAATTTCACACCGTATCAGGCATCTTTATTATCGTATGCTAGAACAGGCATATCGAATTTATTTCCACCCAAGGGCCAAATTCCAATTGTGAGAAGTTCTGAGGTTCTGCATTCCAGTGTTGGGTGGAGCTGAAGGCAAAAGAGGTGGGCCCAAAACACCACGCCCACATTTTAGTTTAAAGCTCTGGTTTCCTGTAGCAAGGTTTCGCAGACAAATTTAACCAACTGGAATGGCAAAAAAATTGGTGCACAAAAATTGGTGGTCAAGGAAAGGGACATTAACATTTGGAAAGCACCAGGACACTAGATTGGGATTTAGCCCTCATGGCAGAAGCGCTCCATCTTTTTTCTAAAGCTTGGACATGAAGACTTGAACACCAGAGGTTTGTATTTATACCAAATCATCATGAAAATGAAGTTGGCTGAGCAGTTACACTTACATTTAATGAGGGATGTTCACAATAAAGATAACACCATTAGGGATGAGATCTGTCCAGTTTGCATAGCCAAAAAGGAGAGAGGATGCTTGAGCCAAAACAGACAGTACTTTAAATCCACATCTTGTAGCTATGTCCTTTTTACTTTAAGTGCAGGGAGCCAGACCTGGCTCTGAAATGCACCTCCACACACAAGGGTCGGGGGAATGCGGAAGAGCTTACTGTAATTTTTAATTTTAAGAAGACATATCTGCTAGATTCTTCCACTGATGTGACATTTATCTTGTTTGGATATGGAAACAGCATCAAGAAGCATTGCAGCTTTTTGTGGATGGGAGGTCCTTCAGGCTGGTTGTCTGGGTAGTGATCATATTCTTATAATTGTTACCTAAAAGGGAAAGGGGTATGACAATGACATAAATCAGATTCCTTCTCAGAATTATAGGAACGCTAACTGGATATTATTTCTGAAAGAAGTTTGGAGTTTCTTGATTTGTTAAGGGAACAGATAATGTTGAAGTGGTTAGTACTAAATTTAGTGCAGTGCAGGTATGCTGAATGCCTGCCTTTCAAACTACTGTATCTCCAACTGTAGTTGATGCAGCAAAATGGTATTATAGTTCCCTGGTGGACAGAAAATTGTAATAGGGCAATTCATGCATGGAATTGCGCTTACATGAAAGTTAGACATTCATATTCAGAATGAGATTTAATAGAATATAAATCTTATTAGGTCCTGTTTAAAGGGCTTAGATAGACTAAGTGAAATAGCTGGTGGCATTTCTGAGCAGTCTTACTCTGGACCAGCCTATTTCTTTTGTGTGTCATCAACTGAGACTGATGAACAACCTCCAGTGTTGAATGAATAGGATTTCTGCTTTCATTACCAATGTAGAAGTTGCACAACTAAGTGCTACAAAAGTATTTCCGCTTTCATTACTGATGCAAAAGTTGCACAACTCGTGCTATGAAAGCAAAGGTGTTCCAAAAAGTTAGTAATGTGAATAACTGAATAGAGGCTTTTAAACATTGGCCACAATTCTTTCTTGGATTAAATGCTGCTATTTTGCATGACTGGTCTGAGTGATGAACGTGCTTTGAATGTAGATTTTTCTTTTGAGGAATTGGAAAATGCATTGGCTAGAAGTAAAAATACTTCTGGTGAAAATAAATAGGTCATGAAATGCTTCAACCATGAGCTAGTGCTTGTTTGTCAGTGGTTCTTACCTTTTATAATTTGGTTTGGAAACTAGGTAAGTAGCCCATAGTTAGGAAACATGTCATTGGAAAACCAGGGAAGGATTTCTGTAGCTCTGCTTCCTATGGACCTACTGTGCTTATTTTCTGTGGGCAGACGATTATGGAACAAATAATAAAAATAGATGAATGGCTTATTTGGGGAAAGGTTCTCTGTTATCTCCAATACAAAGTGGATTTTGCAGGATTAGGCATACTATGGATCACATTATTTGCTCAGAAACTGAGGCTGGGAGGTATTTTTGTTTGAAGGAGTTTTTTCCAGCTCTTTTTAAAGATATTGACAAGGTTTAGGATATGGTTTTGGAAGGAGGGTTTGATTTATAAGTTGTATCAGTTGGGTCTGAGGGGCAGAATTTTCTGGTGGGAGTGTGATTTTCTGGAGTTCAGGTGGGCTGGGTTCTTTATGAAGCCTGTCCTTTCGATAATGGGAATTCTCAGGGTTTAGTCCCACTCTTTTTAATGTAACAATTAATTATTTCCCGCTAGTCTCAGTGAGGTTGCTGTTGGTCTGCTTTATACTGACTGTGCTCTGTGGTTCTAAAAATTGATCTCTTCAAGTTGCTGAGTCTCCATATAACATGGCTCTGTGTGATTTGGAAGAGTGGGAAGACTGTTGGGGTTTCAAATTTCCTTTGAAAAACTATAGCTGGTTTCTTCTGGGTAACAGTGCCCTAAGGATATCAAATTGCAGCTGTAAGGAAACAAATCCATTTAGTTTCTAGTTCTAAGTTTTGGGGCATTATTTTTGATAGCAAATTGTTCTGGAGAAAAATCTTGCATCTATGACTTGGAATGATAAAATTAGGATAAACACATTAAAGACTATTTCTGGAAGTATGTGGGGGTGGGGGGCAGCCAGGTAGACCCTTTTGAAGTTCTATTCTGCCTGTTATTAGGATGTTGTTGGATTGTGGATACCAGACTTCGGCTTCTGCCTCTGCTGCGTTGCTGATCAACTTCAGATTTTGCAAACGGGGGGTCTGACAATAGTTTCTGCAGCGTTTTTGTCTACTTCTAGTGCAGTTTTATAAGGTGTATGCGAACATTAGCAAGGAAGGACTCCAACAGTCTGATGTTTCTGGTGCATGATATTTGAAGTTAGCAATATCTTCTCCCACTGGAGGTGCTGTACGATGAACATGGATAGTTCTAAGGGTTTCACAGAATCTTAGAATAGTAGAGTTGGAGGAGGCCAAGAAAGCCATTGGATCCAATTCCCTGCTTAAGGCAGAACTCAGATGGCTGTCCAGCTGCATCCTGAATGCCTCTACTGCGGAAAGGCCCATGATCTCCATATGTCATTGGTTCCATTGCTCTACTGCTCTAACAGTCAGGAAGTTCTTCCTGATGTCCAGCCAGAACTTGGCTTCCTGTAATTTGAGCCCATTATTTTATGTCCTGCACTCTGGGATGATCAAGAAGAGATCTAGGTCTTCCTCTTTGTGACAATCTTTGAAATACTTAAAGAGTGCTACCACATCTTCCCTCAGTCTTGTCTTCTCGAAGTCAAACATGCCCGTTTCTTTCAATCTCTCCTCACAGGGCTTTGTTTAGAGTCTGTGGATCATCCTTGTTGCCCTCCTCTGAATCGAATATCTCTCACGATAGTATGAGTTCAGCCTATTTTATCCTTCTAAAGGTTTTTTTTTCCTAATAAGGTATCTATTATGTCGGCAGAGTTGATGCTCATTTTAATGTTTTTCATGTAGATTAGGGATATGAGGCCTGACAATCTTTGGATTCTGTCAGATTCTTTTTCAGGAACGTTGGTACTTTAAACTGGCGAAGTAACTCATAAGAATGTGGTAGCCGTTTGAGGTTTAGTCTCTTAGTACAGATTCTTGCATAATAATTTGTGCTTTTTGTTGGGTACCAGGTCATGTTGGTCTTGTGGGTAATGAGTTGGCTGATTTATTTCTGAAGGAGTTATGTAACTCTTCTGCTGTTATCTCCGACTCTCTCCGAGAGGGACATGCTGTCTCCAGAGAGAAACTGGTAAGAAGTGGAAGCGTCAGTAGGAATAGGATGGCACTGCTTGTCAGGCTTTTGCCTTTTTCCCACTTCTGGAAGATTTCAAATGTTTAATCAGCCAGGCAGAGTGTGACAGATTTGCTTATTGTGGGTGTTATCAAACAATTTAGTTGTACTTAATGTTGTTTTTGGCACTGGATGGGTAGTTTCAGTTCTTTGCGAGGTGTGAAGCATCAAAGAGAGTAGACCATTTAATTTGGGATTATTTGTAGCACAGGGAAGAACAGGCTACCTTTTTGCCTTTTTTGGCTGCCAGGAGAGTTACTTCTAGTAATCTGGGGACTCTTTTTTGCAATGATGACCTTCAATTCCCGATGGTGTTCCTCTAAGGACTTTTCTACGGGCCTGTAATCCAGCTGGCTGCTTGTGACAGCCCTTTCAGAGTCCATCCCTCTAGCATCCCTGCTTGGCCTGGTCCTGCAAAGAGAGCTGAGCCAAGAATGCTTGCCCACCAGGTGCTTCTGCCTGAAGAACAGCTGCAAGGCACAGGAAAGTCACACTGCAAGTGGCACACCAGGTGCCATTCCTGGCAACCAACCTTCCTCACCCGGTGCCACCAGCAATAGCACTGAGCGCAGAAGAGGGGCAGTGCATGGAGCTTGATTCCTGGCAAGCCCCCGTGAAGACTGGGCTCCCTCACCGGGATCTGAATCCGGGCTGCCACAAAGTGGACTGGAGTTTGGGGAGCCAAGCCCATGGAATCCAGCAGATTCCCACACGCCAAACAGACTTTTTGCACACCCCTAGTTTGTACGTTAATTTTAGTTTTTGTGTTTTTCTGTCATTAGTAAGGAAAAGTAATAGCTTTACTTTGCCAATAGAGACAAGAAGGAGGTGGAGACACAGTTGCTAGATACATAATGATGTGAATAATGATGATGATACTAATGAATAATTTGCATAGCTGCTGTATGTTTTGTCCCTTGGACTGATGAATATCCTAAAGGTGATAGGCATTCATTATGCAAATTTACTCATCAGTATTCCCCTGGAGTCAGTGCTTCTTACCAGCTCCATCTGTGCTGTGTAACAGGATCCTTCCTGGCTGATTTGCAAACTTCTGTATGTATACAACAGCTCCCTGAAATATGCAGCTGGTAGCTGGAACCGAACTTTGTTTGTGAACAGCTCCTGCACTATTAGCTTAATATTCAAATATGCAAGCCTTTAGAATCAGTGGTCAAGAAAAGACAACCATATTATTCAAAGCATGTTAGTGTAACTTTCCCTGTCTACTGTCACTAAAAAAATATTTACTGCTTGCATATTCGTCTTGCATAGATATCAAAGGCAGCAATCCAGGAATCCAAATCAGGATTGTTTCTAGCCTTACTGCTAGCTTTGAAACTGAAAGAAGCTGGGATATCTTCCTCCTCTCACAGTTGGCACAGAAAGAACCACAAATGTGCCTCAGAGGGAAGAAAGGGGGTATATTGATGGGGGAAAGGGGAGCGGAGGAGGTTGAGGCCAGGGACTTGCACTGATCTGTACTGCCTCTCTGCCCTCTTTCCTTCACTCTCCCTGGCACTTTATCTAGAAGTCTGGAAATGGCTGTTTCAATCAATGTCAGGGCATGAGTCATGGCAGCAATGGAAACAACTGCCCACAGTTCACAGGGGACACAGGATGCTGGTCAGTGGATGGAGGCTGACACATAGCACAGGTGAGCTTGACAAGACTGCTCCCTTAGGGTACAGACTCACCCAAAGCCCATTAAACACCGAATATTAACACCACACGCACATTACACTGATCTTATGCAAAGCCTGCACTGAGTGGAGAGTTGGAGCAAACGATCTCCAAAGTCCCTTCCAACACTACAAGTTGTTGCATGTTCATTTGGAAAAAAGACCCACTGAGTTGAATGGGACTGACTCTTAAACAAGAGTGCTGAGAACTACCCCCGAAGTTCAAAGACATGCTCTCCCAGGCCCTCTCAGGGAACCCATCTTCATGCTGCTGCCAGGAGGTGATTCTGCAGGCTGGCTATTCCAGGCAATCTGCGGGGAAAGCTTTCCTCCGGGAAAACACTTGGTGGGCTGGATACGTACTGCAGCTCAGAATCTGAAGAAGCACAGAACGGCGACTGTGTGCTCGGGTAAGTGTTGGTGTCCTTTTGGAGGATAGTACACAAGGCTGAATTTCTAGGAGGTGGGAAGGTGGAATCAGTGCAGGAAATTCAGTGCATATCAGTATTCATTCAATAGGCCAGAAGAGCCAAAGAATGTAAACCACTAACTCCCAGTGGTTAGCAGAGAGAAACTTCAGTAAACTGACTGCTGATGGCATAACAAAATCGTGCACTGATGGGTACCATAGATAAGACATTCCGTGATTAAGGATAATCCAAAACAGACTATTGGACCAGCCTCCTATCAGAATCAGACTGAGATTCTATATCCTCCAGGACCCACAGCAGATTGGATCAGTGCATTGCAGAATGGGATCATATGTTTCCCAGAGCCACAACTGATTAAATCAGTTCATTCATTGCTGATGTTTTGAGCTGTACATTTACATGCACAGTTGACTAAGAACGCACAATTCCTTGTTATAGTCTAAGTGCATTTGTTTTCATTTTGTTTGTGTGGCTACATTGATTTAACTATAGCCTTGATGGAAATTTTATTTATTTGATCTGTAGTCTACCTTCCCACAAATACATTGTGCTAAAGAATGTTAAGTTTTTGTTGTAATCTTGGTTTTATTATTACTAACTTCAAACTATTATGAATGCAAATATATTTAAGGTACAATTAAAACACAACAATTTAAGAAATTAAATTACCTTTCAGCAGCTGACCAGTTTACATTCTAAAGGTTTCCCTGAATAAAAACAAACCTGCTGCTGGTAGAAGGTCAAAAGGGAGGGAGCTAATCTAGACTCCCTCAGCAGGCAATTCCGGAACCTGGGAACAAGGCTGCAACGATCTTCTCTTGCATCTCTACCAAATCACAGGGGGAAGGACCAAGGAAAGGCTTCCATGCCAGGTCTTAAAACCTAGTCAGGTTCATATGGGAGAATACAGTCTTTTGGATAGTCTGGCCATGTAGTCATATAGAGCTGGATAACCAGCACCCTGAATTGTGCCTAGAAGTAGACTGCTAGCCAGTAAAGCTGTGATAGTAAGGAAGCCATGTATGCCTAGAAACCACTCACTCAAGCACCTGGGACCAGCTGAAGCTTCCAAACCATTTCCAAGGGCAACTCATGCTGAAGATGTTACGGTAGTTCTAACAGGATGCAAATGGGTGCAATTGAGACACTAGCTTCAGCTGTGCAATGCACGTCTGGTCACCACCAAAACCTAGTTGTCCAGCTTCAGAGTGAAACCAGTTCCAGACTCTGAACCTGACTCCTCAGAGCACTGGTCAAATCCTAGTTTCCTAATCTGATACTTGAATAGCAAGAATGACATCCAAGACAGATTAATCTTCCATTTGTCCTCCATTACCAACATCATACACTGATTAACAACCCTGATTTTTCTGAAGCCCAGCCAGCAGTCCATGAGCACCCAAAACAACGACCTCCCTCCCTCCCTCCCTCCCTCCCTCCCTCCCTCTCTCTCAACAGAATCTAAGTTGACACAGACCAGCATAATTTCATCACGCTGGCTACAACAAGCTGCTGTGATCTACATTTTCTTCTGGTGGGCCAGAATGGAATACAGGAATGTTGCTGGACTACAGCTCCCATTAACACTAGCTTGCACAGCTTCATCAAGTTACTCGGTGCAGATGCAGTGGCAACTGAGGAGAAACTCTTCCAGAATAGGTCTTGCTTGGTTCATGCTTGGTTTGATTTGCTTTGAATGTTCTGCCAATGTTATGAAGAACATAATTATATACTCTAGTTGCCATACTATTCATTTCATCCCCAGTGGGCTTGCTTGGCTCCACTCAGCAGAAAAGGATGCTGAGAAATGATTGTGTCAGCCACCTAGACAATTCCTCCATTGCAGAGGTCACCCAAGGCTTCAACAGAAGCACCTGCTGAAGTGACAGGAAAATCCCCAAGAGCTACCAGAATGCTCACCTCCTGGGGCAGACCATCCTAATCAGTTACCCACCTCTGTAGAGTCCTCAAGCCCTAGGAAGTGTCAACCCCACCAGGTAGTGAGTGTCCTGTTCATGACAATAGAGCCAAAGAAGGTTCTGCCATCCCCAAATCACCCTCATCTCAGCCAACAGAGAAAACCAGATCCAAGGTGTGTGCTGCTAAATCAGTGGGGGCAGGTAGTAATCAAGACACAGCCCTGGTTGCCATGAAGGCCATTAAGTTCTGAGCCACTCCCAACAGGTGGTCTCTGCTGGGTGTTGGGTCTTCCAGCATCCCACCCCCAAGTTCACTCCAGCTACCACAAGAAAGATGGCAGTTAGGGAACAGATTAGGCAAATCTGCAACAGTAATTCTATCTTTCCCAAGCGCCCACATCAAAAGTGCAAGATTGCAGAGGACTTGGTTATGGAGACAGAATCAACAAACCATTGCAACTCTGCTCTCCCACCCTCTGAGTCCTGCCTACAGCAGCACAGAGCCCAGTCAGCAAAACTAGGGGAAATTTATTCTTCCAACAGTGTTCAACCAGGTCTGCATGGTATAAATCAACTTGCTCATCAGGAATCAAGACTTGTTGTTCTGCCATTCATGGACCTGGCAGCAGAATCTTTGACCTAGGGGGACTGTCATTATCAAGGCAACTTCCACCGAGTCAATCCAGGGGGCTGGTACCAAGCCCTCTGAACTGGGAGACAGTTCAGCAGCAACCAACACCCTATTGTGCTCTGCCCTCCATGATAACACAACTGCCTTGCCCCCATCTCACTCTGCCCTTTCCATGTTTCTTCTACCTCCATTGCCCTTTGTGAAACACACCTCTCCCTCCAGCAAGCAATTGGGACCGCTTAGACAAACAGATAGCTATCTGGACAGAATCATGAATAGGGATGTGCAAGGAATCACCCAGAGTCCAGTTCCTGGCAAGTATTTCCAGACTTTGCAAGATGGTTACCTGGAATTGAGTCTCATGTGCTGTACAAGCCGCACCATTCTTCCATGCTCACTTCTGTTGTGAGCAACAGCAACCAGGAAGGAAGACTGGCTCCTGAGAATGGCAGCCAGTACATCCTCTCTTTGTGTGCATTTTCTCCATGCACCACCATCCCCAACAGGAGCAAGTGGGCAAGAAGATTGGCTGCCAAGAAGGGCAGGTAGGGGAGGTCACCGGTTGCACAACCAGAGCTCTGCAAGCATCTGTGGAGTTCCTCTTGGCTTGGCTCACTTTGCAAGAGCAGGTCAAGCACAAGAGGATGGCCACAGATTCTGGAGGGGCAGATTCCGAAATGGTTTGTCCCAACCTTAATCATGAATCCTGAATCATTTTCACAATTGAAGCATTAATGCAATCACTCCTTCTTTGGTTCTTCCTGTTTTCAGTGCTAAAATAAGTGAAATATTGTGTTGATGGATTTAGGAAAAACATTCTAAAAGGCAGGTGAGAGTCTTCCCTCTAGAGAAATCTGATTCCTGGCAAGGCAAGGCAAGGCAAGGCAAGGCAAGGCAAGGCAAGGCAAGGCAGGGCAGAGGCTGGACACAGTCAGCAAAACTTAAATTCCAAGAGTCCATTTACAATCTAACTTGACTGTTAACAACTCATTTTACTTACATACTTGCTGATTTCTCTCAAGATTTCCTCCTTACATTCAAAGACAGTCTTTCTACACTTTTCCAGCCATCAGCTATTTGATTGGCTCTCACGTCAAAAAAAAGACTGGTCATTAAAAACAAAAAACTGCTCCCTTTTAGAGGTGTTACTTATATGAAGGGACGAAAGAGTTCCCATTTATCCACCCCAAGTCTCCACATCAATTTACAGTAGAGAGAAACATGCCTGCAAACATTTAATAAATGCAAACGCAGCATCTTAAGCTAAGCACAGCTTCCTGCTGTGTGTATAAAATGTTTTCAGAAACACGCATCTTCTACCCCTATTTTGTTGAGGAGACATAAACACAGCAGATGAATTAAAATTTATCTTTAGTATAACCTGCAAAGTAATTGTCATTCTCATTAGCTGATTTAGCACCATCTAGCACTATCATTTTCTATTATTATTATCATCATCATCATCATCATCATCATCATCATCATCTTCTTCTTAACATTGAATACAAAAGAAAAGTATATGTAAAATAAAGTAAAATAGAATAAAGCTGCCAAGGGATTTTAAACAAGTACAGCCCATATATTCAAGCCCACAAATTTCAAAGGGACTGAAAATATCTTTCTACCTTTCAATGCTCTATGAAAGTTCAGAAAAAAGGGAGTTGTTATTCTGTATACCAACAAATTTCCCTATTGCTTTGTCAAAAGCTGCTCAAATACTTTTTAAAGAACTTCCTTCCACATCCCATTAATTGCACTGAATTTTCATTTGTCCCTAAATTCTTCAATTGGTTTTCTATTTACATAATTAGTTAATTTTGCCATCACTGAGTATTCTGCCTGCTTATTTTTCTATTCTTCAGTTGTTGGGGATTCTGATAATTTCTGTCACATCTCTTAAAGAACCTTTCCCTGATTGTATTTCCCCTTTCAGTCCTGAAATCAGCTGGTGATAAGCAAACCACTGTATATTTTCCCTTCATATTTTAGTTGTTGCCAAGATTTGACTTGTCCTTGTGGATCAATCTGTACGTTATAAATTCATTATTTTTCCTTAAGTATTTTCCATATGCTTCAACTGGCAACATCAGAGGAGAGATTGAAGGGCTATTTTTGTCTTTTTTATTAGACTGTCTCTTAATGCATGGTTATTATTTGATATCAGGACCTTTTCAACTGACTCTTTAACCCATAAGACATTGTGTATGCCATCTTCAAAATCTGCTATTTCTAACTTCACTTGCCTATCATTAGCATTTATAATCCAATCTGCAGCACTATCATTTTCTTAAGCAAGTAACTGATCAAAAGGATGTAGAGCTGCCTGGCTGGTTTACCTGGAATGTAGAAATTCAGGAAAAATGCACTGTATTCTGTATTATATTTTTGCTCTGGTTGAAGTATGCCTGGCTACAGAAAGCTGTCCCCAGTTTATATGTTGATATAAAAAAGATATTTTTGCCCATAATAACATGTTTATCCCAATTTATCTGTCTAGTTATATAGCTTCTATGTAGCCTGAAATGCCCGATCCTGCCTAATCTTGGAAGCTAAGCAGGATGGGTGGTTGTGAACCGCTCAGAGCGCTTCAGCTATGGGCGGTATAGAAATGTAATAGAATTATAATTTGCATTGCTCCAAGAAACTGTCTGATCAGACACTGGTACAAAATGAATTATAGAATCAAAGAATAGAAGAGTTGGAAGGGCCATGAAGGCCATCGGGTCCAACCCCCTGCTGCTGCAGAACACCAAGTCACACCATCCCACTCAGATGGCTGTCCAGTTTCTTTTTGAATGTCTCCCGTGTGGGAGAGCCCACCACCTCTCCAGGCAGCTGGTTCCACTGTCATATTGCTCTGAATCAATATATATACAGCTCTGGAAAACAATACCTCTCTTCTGCCATTTACAATTACCTTAAATATTGTTGCCTGTCTCCTGTCTCTGTACAGTGGGAACAGGGAAACTTATATGTACTGTACCTTGGAGCAGGCAGTAGGTTTTGATATTTTAAAAATCTTTTCTAGTCCTGTGATATTATAGTTATTGGTAGCTTTCCATCATCCTTAAGAACATGCTGGCAGATTTCACTGGATATGTTAGCAGATGATAATGGTGCTTTGATTTGTACAAGCAGAAAGTTTTACAAAAAAACCCACAAGACTTTAGCTTGAAAAAAAAAAGTTAACTTCTCCAAAATCTTCCTATCAATTGCATCTAGTAGACCAAATTTCATTTTAAGGACATTTTTGGTTCAAACGTGATCTTTGTCATGGTTCACATCTCCAGTATCCACTAGTAACATCTGCTTTGTGTAACTCTACCAATGACTTGAATCCATATGTAAACTAGCAATAGGAGGAAGGATTATTAACATACTGAAATCCAAATTATGTAACACTTTTTGGCTTTGTTATTCTAGCTTGTGTGACTTTTCCCCAAGTTCACAAAGACAGACTCAGAGACTGCACAGGGATCTTCAGGTGTTTATTTTAATTAAATTCTTTTTGATACTAGATTTCCTCATATCGAACTTTGGAAAACACAAGGGTATTTATGCAGTGGATCACTCCATGCATTCCATATGTGTCTAAGGGTCAATAAAATGGCTAAGTATGTGTATGACTCATAACTCTATCTCTTCCTTCCATCTGATTCCAGGAAAACTGGTGTTCTTTGTCAGTGCTTGGAGGTGGTAATGGACAGAATGAGGACTAAGCAATTGAAGCTTAACCCACACTAAACAAGCTGCTTCTGGACAGGAAAGAGTCTGATCCAAAAATATGGTTGCATTGCAGCCATTTTTGGGAGGGATAGTCTGCTGTTGAGAAAAACAGATTTGTAGTTTGGGAGCATTCCTAGACCCAGCTTTGCAGCTGCCTGTCAAGACAACAACTTTGGCCAGCAATGCTTTGCCCAGCCCAGAATGGTATGCCAGTGACATGTTTTCCTGAGAAAGTCAGGCTCATACCCAATGACACATGCCTTAGCGACAACCATATCGGGTTGCTGAAATTCAGTCAACACAGGGCTACCTTTGCAGAGTCTTTACAAACTTCAGTGAGCCCAGAACACAATCGTAATTGTGCCTAGTCTTTGAAGCAGGAACATCCCCAACTAGACTATTTAACGACACTTGCACTGGTTCCCAAATAATTTCTGAGTAGAATTTTCTTCAAAACTTGGGCCAGGACACCTATTGACTATTTCCTTTTGTTCTAGTCTGTTCACTCCTTAAGATCAGCTGTGAAGGCTCTCCGTCATGCTCCAGAGATGGTCAAGTAATGACTGGCTGGAATGAGTGAGAGAGGTTTCTTTGTGGTTTTACTGGAATTCAGAGACTCCATGCTGACATACACAGATATAAAATAAAGCAATAAAATAAATAAAATGCTAGTAAAATATAATAAACACTAAAGGCAACAAAAACACAGTGCACAATATTGGAGACTAAATCATGCAAGACAACAGCTAACAAAAGATTTAAAATATCCATGGCTGTAAAATATCTCTAAAATATGATTCCTGCACAGTGAAAGCAGAGAGCAAGTAACAGAATAGCACTGATCGGCAAGTGATTAAGAATAAAGTGCTTCTTCATACGATGCATAATTCCTTTATGGAAACCACTGCAACAAAATGTGGAGATGGCTAAATTGTCCAATACTTCTTCAAAAGTTCATTGAGAAGAGGTTCATCGATAGCTATTCACCAGAAGTAGCATGCCGCTAAATACTAGCTATTGTAGAGCAGGATGAAGAACACGTGGCCCTCCAGATGTTTGCTGGACTTTTACCCCCATAATCCCTAGCCTATGCAGCCAGTCGTTAGGCATCATTGGACTTGCAGTCTAGCATCTAGTGAATCACACATTTCCCAACCTGGGTGTACAGCAACGGCCAGTGAAGAATGGCCTTTAACCCTACCTATGAGCTTCTTGGACACAACTGGTCGGTCACTATGTGAAGGAAGATGCTGCAGCAGATGGGCCTTTGGTCTAATCCAGCACAAATCACCTTATATTCTTAACAATTCCAAGACTTAAGATAAGCTACTACATATCACATATGAGAAAGGAGTTCTATACATCATTTTTGTTTCTGTGGCAACCATTTTTTCTAATTATATTTTCACCTAGTAAGTACTCTAGCTGAGTCCCAGAGTGTACATAAATCATTATCTGGAATAAGAGTTTTCTGTCCAGAAGCTGCTTTGACCCCAGAGGTCTATGGGCTTGGATCCAAAGTAAGCTAGTCACAGAGAGTAAGTTGAAGGGACCCACTTCAGTCCAAAGGAACTAAGCAACTAACTTATCTCATTGATTTCAATTTGATGCAACACTAACACTGGAGTTGATCCAAACTTTTTCCTTCTGCTTTTGAATCTGCAATTGTTGACCCACTATGCTAGGACTCACCTGCTATCTGCCTTCAAGATCTAGATCAAGGGTGACAAGGATGGATATTCCCACAGATGAAAACATGGATGATGGATTGCAATTGGCCCCAAATATATGCATGGAAAATTACTTGGACTTATTTCTTGTGCAGTAGAGGCCAAATGTCAATCAAAGAAACAATGCCTTTTCCCTAATCTTTGTCCATTCCAACTAGGTAGAAGCCTGCAATACATGAAACTGATTCTCCTTCCCACCCACCATCACTCCCACCGCTTTAGCTCAACCACAGTTATTTTTTCTGGAACGGTTACAGCAATGTACCATTTACATATCCCCACTGTGGAAATGGCTTGGATGGGTTTGCAACATAAGAAAACATTTCAAAAATCTACTTTGTGTCTCTGTGGATATGGAAAGCACTCTCCAAAATCACAACAAATATTTTTCTTTCCTTTATCAGGAAGTAGTAGCTTACAGATTTAGAACAACAGTCGGTCAGCGCAAACAAACAATGTCTGGTAACTCTTTTAAGTGAGCAAATCACAAGAACTTGGCATGTGTGTACAAGTAATGTATATCTCCATTTCAAGCAACAGGCTGTGCCAAATAATCTTGGATGAACGCTTGCATCGTGAGAAATGGGATCCCCCAATAAACATACCCCAAGGGCCCCCAAAGTGTGTGTGTATATGCGCGCTCGCACATGTTCAGCTGATTCTTGTGGCAGAATTTTTTTTCCATTTCACTTTTTTATGGGGTTTCTTCCTCACGATGTGGTGCTGGCCAATCAAAGATAATGTTGTGAAAAGAGGAAATGAAAAGATCATTGAGACCTGTATTGCGTTGCCCTCATTCGGCAGATGGAAGTATGTTAGGTGATGCAGGCAAGCACAGCTGCTGCTTCCACCACCGAGGATGTAGCGTTGCCTCTACCACGCTACACCACAGACATGCTGGAAGTTCCCTGACTGTCGATCCCCAACCCATGCCTACTAACAATACGGCTAAAAAACAGATTCCCCCTGTTCAGAGCCTCCCGCTTTTTATAACCTGCAAATAGGGCCATGAAGCCAAGAGTGCAAGCAGTCAAGAGAGGCTAAGCCGTAACCACAACACTAGCATAGTTATTCCTAAATAGTGGGTTGGAACCCAATAATAGAGTATATGGCAGATTTGAGATGGCCATGTTTTCGGCACTGAGGCTATGTTTGTAGTCTGTCTACCTAGAGACTGAAAAAAAATTATCTGAACTTTTCTGTACTTTTCTGTAACTTATGATACTTTTATATCACAAAACTATGGGCTCCCGGCCTAAACAACTCAGCATTCTTATCTATCACTTATCTACCTAATGCCCTACTGAGAACTTGATGGCAGGACAGAAGGAGTAGTGTGTCTTTGTTGGATTCTCCATCCTCCTATAAGGGTGTTGTTGTTGTTAGAATGGTCGTTGAGTCCATCTAGCTCCCCCTCCGTGCCAAGGCTTGGCCAGTGGATCTAATGGGTCAATGGCTTTTCTGTGCCCCACACTCACGGTCCTTCCCCCAGTACTCCAACTTTACCTACTTCCTGAAGTCAGAATTCCAACCTCAGGAGAAGAAGCCACTATGGGGGTTTCTGTGGTAGCTGGAGGTCCTAGGAAAGGGGATACACGATTAGATCTCCTTTCCAAGGTGGAAATTCTGCTTCTAGCATCCTATGGCCCCTACAGAGCTGTCTGGAGAGCACAGGATGGTATTGTAGGTTATGATGCTTCTATAACATGGTTGAATTCAGTAGCTTCATTTTTTCTTCTAAGGACATTCAAAGGTAATAAAAGGCAACTGGTGTTTCTACAGAGCATCATTCTGCTCCCGCTTAGCATATAATATTATGCTACTCACTATCATACAAAAGTTCTACAGCAGGGGTCTCAAACTCGCGGCCCGTGGGCCCATTGCCGGGATGGGCGGGGCACGGGCCCTGAGGCCTTCAAAGCGCCGGCGGCACCCGGGCAGGCCTCCGGGAGCGATGCGGGATGAGCAGCCCACCACCAGCGCGGTGGTGGAATACTTGATGCGGCCCAGCCTCACCCAGACTGCCCCCAGGTAAGTTGAGTTTGAGACCCCTGCTCTACAGTTTTGGTGCTTGCTCACTGCAGGCATTAGCTGAGGACTAACTAGATGTGGATGAGTTGGTTAAAAAGAAATCTAAAAAAGGCTGAATCAGTCATGATAATCAGGCCTTCAGACAATCTCAATAAAGTTAATTATTTTAACATTGTTGTCAAGCAGACACCAATCCTTGGGATGCAGTAAGTTATTGTGTGGATAGCTTCTTAGAAATCACTCACACTGTTCCCTACAGCTTCTGGAATCACCTGAAAGTGATATGAGATAGCTTGGTGCATGCTGGTCAACAGGGAGAACCAGTGTGGTGTGGTGGTTAGAGTGCTGGACTGGGACTCAGGAGATCTGGCTTCTAGTTCCCACTTGATCATTCGGTGACTTTCTAGGCTGGTTCTGTCTCTAAGCCTAAGTTTCTTCACAGAGTTGTTGTGAAGATAAATTGAATAGAAAGAGGACCCTATTAACTACCTTGGGTTTCTTGGAAAAAGGAAAAAGGTAAGGTATAAATGTAGTAATAACTGATAATAAAACAATTAAATTTTGCCAATTTCTCTTTTCCCATTAAAGTTCACACCACCCTGAAGATTTCATCTTGGCAAGCTATGCAGCTGAAAGATGCAACTACAGCTGTTTTCCACAGCACCCTGTCCTCCAGGTGTTCTGGGCTACAACCCCGTTCAACCCCAGCCAACATGCCCAAGTGTCCAGGATGATAGATGTAGTAGTCTAAAGCTTCTAGAGGGGTCCAGTTTGAGAAATGTTGAACTAGAGAGCAGGCAGAGAATAATACATGGTTTTCTAGTTCTAATGCTGGAAGGGGAATGAATGGGGCCTTCTGGATCTAGAAAGGTTAATTGCATTGTCCCACATCTCATTTCCTCTCTATGTGACCTGCTCACAAGACATGTCCACCCATTGATGGAAGCATAGTGCTGAAAAAGACATTCTCCAAGGACTGGGGAACAAGTTGGTGAAAGGGGGACCTAAAACACCTTGCAAATTTAAAGGAGAGCAAACTTCTTAGGAGAAGAAGCTTCCTTGTTCGCAGGTGCTGCAACAATACCTGCCCGCTGCCACCAACCCTTTTTATCCTCTTCTCTTACAATGCTGGACTGGATGGCAGCAACCTACATTTTAAAATAAAAGGAGGGGGGACTTACTGCCACAGCACCTAACAGGTAAGTCCCATCCAAATAATGTTGTTGTTGTTGTTGTTAGTCGCAAAGTCGTGTCGGACCCATCGCGACCCCATGGACAACATTCCTCCAGGCCTTCCTGTCCTCCACCATCTCCCAGAGTCCACTTAAGCTCTCACCAACTGCCTCAGTGACTCCATCTAGCTACCTCGTTCTCTGCCGTCCCCTTCTTCTTTTACCGCCAATTGTTCCCAGCATTATGGTCTTCTCCGGGGAGTCCTTCCTTCTCATTAGGTGGCCAAAGTATTTGAGCTTCATCTTCAGGATCTGGCCTTCTAAAGAGCAGACAGGGTTGATCTCCTCTAGGACTGACCAGTTTGATCGCCTTGCGGTCCAAGGGACTCGCAGGAGTCTCCTCCAGCACCACAATTCAAAGGCCTCAATCCTTTGGTGCTTAGCCTTCCTTATGGTCCAGCTTTCACAGCCATACATTGCAGCTGGGAAAACCATAGCCTTGACTATACGCACTTTTGTTGGCAGGGTGATGTCTCTCCAAATAATGTAGAATGCCACAAATTCCACCACCAACAAAACCCCAATATTCTTCACTTGCAAGTAAGCTGGTCAATTTTAGAGATCAGCTTGAGCTGAACATTACTTGAGTGTGGCACATAAGACAGCCATTTATGAAAACAGCATTGCAGAAATAACCAATTTTTGTTATGAAAGCTTTCATGTTTATAGTATATTTCTGCACCACATCTCTAACACTGCTGAATTCATTCCATCAGCATGAAAAGAAAACATGTGCCTTCTCCGAAGGAAGATAAGTGACCTATGGAGGTCAGGAAATACTATATGCCAAAGCCATCATGTTTATGCAAATAACTAAAATTATACTATACTTTCCAGTTGGTTGAGAAATGCAACAGTCACACAGAATCATGATACACAGCAAACATCTGTTTGAGATAGAAATATTGAGCGGATAGAAAATGGGAATCAGTCCAAGGATTAAGGCACTCAGCCTGGCTCCACTGAGGACAACAGCAATTTTGACTTATTTCTTCATGGGGGTGAGTGGGGAAAAAGATAAAATGTGTGTCTAAACACCTGTTTAGTGCAGCTTTCTCTGTATATGCTTGGATGGGGAGCATGTTATCCCCTTCCAAAAAGTTACTGGTTTGCATAAGGTCAAAGCATGATTGCTGTTTTTCTTACATCTTGGAACAATGGTTCTCACAGCAGAAGTTGTATTCTCAGGTAGTCCATGAGATCCCAATTAATATAATGGAGAAAAAGCAGGAATAACAAGATTCTTGATTCCACTCCTGAGCAATTGCTGTTGTATTTTACCTACTGTTGTTAGAAAATTATTCTGAACAGATAGCAAATTGGCTAATATTCTTGACAGATCTATGCAGAAAAAAAGGAATTAAATTGTGACACCGGTTGTCAAAATAAGGTAATTCTGCATGTGCTGCATAACCATGCTTCAATTGTGCTCTGGAAGAATAAATACGGTGCATAGTTGATATAAATGCAAGGTAAAACCATTATTCAGGTCTGTACTTCTGTCTGCAGTTTCACACAAAGAGCAAGATGTACAACTGAAAATACTAATGCAACATCACACAACACACAACAATTACCGTATTTTTTGCTCTATAAAACACACTTGACCATAAGATGCACCTAGTTTTTAGAGGAGGGATCCATGGAAAGCTTCCTGATAATCACAGGCACATTCCCCATCACTTCCCCATGGGCGTCATTAAAAGACAGGTTGCCATTTGAAAACACACACCGACCTGTGAGTAACAGCTCTCACCTGCCCTGGAAGAGGGGGGCAGAGCAGGGCGCAACGAGCGCGTGCCGGCCAGGTGTGGTGCAGCCGGGACGGCAGCGTGCCGGCGGTGGTCTTCCGGGTGGCACGGCGGTGGCAGGTCTTCCCGGGCGGTGGGGGTGAGCAGTCCATCTCTCCTTGTGGCTGGCGGGTTAAAGCCCGCGGCTCCTCCTCCTCCGCACTGCTCCCCGAGCGGCACAGCTCTCACCTATGCCAGAGCGAGGGGGCGGAGCAGGGCGCGTTGAGCGCGTGCCGGCCAGCTGGTGCCACGTGGTGCAGGTGGCCGGCAGCGTCCTGGGCATCGGGCACACACACTCTATAAGACGCACAGACATTTCCCCTTACTTTTGAGGGGGGGAAAAGTGCGTCTTCTAGAGCGAAAAATATGGTATTTGGATCCTCATGGAAAAAACTATATACCCAGGTCTGCAGATAACTGAGCCCATGTCTGTGATTCCAGCATGAGAGAAGAAAGAAATGAGGACATAGGGAAGCAAGCGTTTCACATCCATAAGATCAGTAGCAATTCTGAACGCACCTAAATCTTTTCACATTTCTGGGAAATTACAAAGGCCCAGACAGTCACATGCCCCCTTTTCCCCCAGGCATATAGCCTTGGATTGAAGAACTTCAATGAGAAACTATAATACAGTGAAAAGGATGTCATGTAAATCACCATGACTGGCAGGTGGGCTATGAGGATGCAGTGGGAATGCCTGCTGATGTGGCTATGATAGAATTAGCCTTCCCCAACCCAGCACTCTTCAATTCCCATCAGTCCCAGGCAGCATGAACACAGGTCAAGAAAGCTGGGAGTTATAATCCAAAATATCTGGGTGGGCTAGGCTGTTAGGAAGTCTTGCATGTAAGGATGCAACTTTGCTGGTCATGTGCTTTGACCAGGATATGGCCCCTGGTTGGTGACTCCTGGCTTTCATTTTACAGCTACCCAGGGCATAATGTAATAGCTTTGTGCTTCTGGTTGTGACTACTGTGTTGCACTAATGTGGAATTTGTTTCATGTCTGAGATATCACTCTTCTCTATGGATCCATTATTCCTCCTCTTCTCATCTCACTAAGCAATTCAGCTGCTGCAGACAGATTTTGAGTGCTTCCATTTCTTCCGTTCTATGGAATTTCTGCCTTGCATCTCTCACTGCTTCTCTGACATCCCATCACGAATAATTCGCCCACAACTGAAGATGCACATCCTCGCAAGCGACAGTCTACATTCCCTGAAAGTCATTTCACATGGAAGCTCACTCAGTAAAATTGATAGGTAACAGATTGCCTTCTTAAGTTTGGGAGATATGCACAATTTTCAGTCATGTTTCAAGCAGATACATGTTTGCTCTTCATCTGTTTTCGATTTGATTTACAGCAAGTCGTTTTAATACATTCAAGGGCAATGATCTTTAAATTAAACGTTTTCTTGAAGTAATGTACAGGAAGCAATACTGCCATCTTTTCTTGTGCTAAGGAAACTAAGCTTCATTTTGTAGCTCAGTAATTGTGGTGCAATCATCTTAATGAATGGTAGGAATGGCGGAAATTACAGTATGGGACCTTAACGCCATTAACATTCCACTGAGATATTAGTGGCACCCAAATGCTCAGCTTTCAAAATTATTTCATGGGGTTAAGCAGGTCATTTGTCCAAACCTGTAATTTACCATTTAAAAAAAACTTATCAAGGAGAAATGCCATGAGGTCAAGTATAGGCTTATGCATATTACACAGAATTCTGTAGCACTAAGTTGAAATATTGGACAGCAAGACATTCACAAGATAACTGAATGTTTTGAAACCCCCTTTAGAAGGAGGGCAGGAGAAACCATTTGCCTCAGAGTTTTGTGGCTGCTTGCAGCCATGATGGTCACATGGCTACTTTGATTTTTCCTGGACTCTACTCAGCAGAACTGCATTGGGAGAGAGGTCATAAGCCCGACAGTTTGTCTACTCAGCATGGAAACAGTTACCTGTCCTCTCACTGTAAGGCAGATAAACCTCCCTCCATCGGCCAGGCAATGAGACGACAGTTCCTTGTCTTCCAGATCTGTTCTGCAGAACACAGCAGTGGAACAAACAAAATGGTGTGTAATCATGCAAGGCACGTATGTGTGTGGGGGCAGATTTTGGATGGTGCCAGGGGAACTGTCATTGGCACCCCACAAACTGAGCCAAAGTGGCAGTAAGTGCCACTCTGCAACCAGCAAATAAGTCCACAAGGTTTCATTTGAGCTCAGTCCTACATTCTTCTGTGCCAGGTTTATCTTCTATTTCTGAAAATGTATGTTACCTACAAGGGCGAAGCCACCCTTCCACAATTCGGTGCCCCTCAGGGGTACTGGACTGCAATGCCCATCATTCTGAGCCAGCATGGTGTGGTTGTGAATGTTGTAAGCCGCCATTCCACAAATCAGAGGACACCACATTGAGGAAAGCTGGACTAAGCTGCCTCATTAAGGTTGGCCACTGCAATCTCTTCAGTGTGTTGTCTCAATTTAGAAGATCCTTCAAGCAAAATAGTCAATAGTCCAACAGTCTTCTGCTGTCTTAAACTATTCTATCTATTCCATTTGACATCTAATAGTCCCTTCCTACCATCTCTCCTCTCGTCTCGCTTTTCAAATCCTACCTGTTTGGCGAAGCCTTTGGCATAAAGCTTCATCCATAAGATAACACCCAAATATCTGTAATTGTATTCCTCCCTTTCATCCCTTTACTTCTCATTTTCTTCCTTTCTGTTCCTTCTTCCCAGGTCAAAAACTGTCCAGGATGCTCCTTTGTGGCAGGAAGGCAACATACCTTTCTTTCTGCTAGCTACTCTGTCAAATTACTATGCACACCTTTGATGCTTGGTGTCATGGTAAACAGGCCCTAGCTTGCCCGTTTTCCTTCTTCATGAAATTATTGCTACAGCCAAATGTACATATTAATACTATGAACAGTAAACCAAGGAATCAGCCTATGGCTGGTTTCAGACATGATAAATCACACTCAACAGTTGAGTGTGGGTTGTCACTGAACCATGAATTGGTGTTGGAACATGATTTATAATGTTATCTGAACCAAGGCAAGATAACAAACCATGGTGAATATCCCACAGTTTGCAACCTAACAACAAACCATGGCTTCTCTTCATCAGTTCTTTGTGGTTAGAAAGTGGTCATGGCTTGTTAGTGTAGCTAGATTCAGATAACATAATTCAGGTTTCAGCCACAGCCCATAGTTCAACAGCAACCAACACTCAATCCATACTCTATCCTTGCATCTGACTCCCTGGTGCAACAGTGGTATTTTTTGCGCTTGGAAATTAAATACTGTTCTTGCATTAGTGGATTGCTAGATCTGTACATGTTCCAAGTCAATGAGCACATTCAAACCTCACACTAACCTACCCTGGTAGTAAGTCATGGTGTGCTTAGGTGGCACTCAAATAATCTATGGACAGCAGATGATCCAGGTCACTATGGGTTGCCCCCCTCTCTTCCCCCCAGTCCACCAGCCAGTACCCCAGTGCTCCAGGTGGTTACAGATACTTTGTCTCCTTTCTCCACCATAAACACAAGCATTTTCAATCACAGTCGCCTTTTCCTTCTCCACCACACGTTTTGTCAGAGTCCACTTTTCACAATCTCCAAGTTGGCAGCCAGTGACAGTTCCTTCAAAGTGCCCAAGCAGCACCCTGGAGGGGTGGCACCGGTTCGCATCATCAACATCACCACCACCACCACCACCACCACCTGTATACATACTTGTCCTTGTGAAAAAAACTGATTCGCCCTTTCAACAAACCCAATTTAAAAGGAAGAAACTTCTGAAGAAAGGGTGGCTTGCACAGTTCCTCTTTTCCAAGCACTCAGAGTCTAAGGAAAAGGTGAAAAAGATGCAGGACACTGAGCAGAGTCAGATCCAGACAGAAAAAAAACCCAGAGGGGGTTCTGTTCTCCCAGTTTCACAAGCAAAGGTCACATGCAGCCGTCTGGTATGCCACTTGGCCATTTTCAAAGGGCTGCTACTGGTTGTCAACTCAGATCGTGAACAGCTGGCACCCATTATGGATCAGGGCACAACATGGGCACATGGGCACAACTATCCACAACCCAACAGTCCAGGTTTGCGTGACACAACAACCCACTGCGGTTCATCACCCATAATGGGTTGACATGTAGTATAAATCAAGTCATTGAGAAATTAAAGCACACCGCAGGGAGTAACATCCAACAGAAAGGAGCCTCACTGAAATACCTGGAGCTTACACTACTCTGCATAGGGCACATTGAATCCAGGGCACAGATGCTCCTCCCAACATGGCCTATTGTAAGCACAACATGGGCACATGGGCACAACTATCCACAACCCAACAGTCCAGGTTTGCGTGACACAACAACCCACTGCGGTTCATCACCCATAATGGGTTGACATGTAGTATAAATCAAGTCATTGAGAAATTAAAGCACACCGCAGGGAGTAACATCCAACAGAAAGGAGCCTCACTGAAATACCTGGAGCTTACACTACTCTGCATAGGGCACATTGAATCCAGGGCACAGATGCTCCTCCCAACATGGCCTATTGTAAGCCAATCATACTGCTGGCTCGCACACATTACTAGCAGTAGTGTGTCAGCATCTGTATCACACAAACACAACTTCCTCCCACTCTTTGGTCCAGCAACACAGGCAATCTGGGTTCTAGTCCCTGCTTGGCCATGGAGCCAACCAGGTGATTTTGGGCCAGGCACAGACTCTCAGACCAACCTACCTCACAGGGTTGTTGTTGTGGGGATAATCAGTCGGTATAGCATACAGGACCACTGGTACAGCTCCTTATAAGGCAAGTTTATTTATTTATTTGATTTCTATCTCACCTTTTTCTTTTTTTGAAAAAACTCAAGGTAGATTACATCATTCACCTCCTTGTGCTCTCAATCTTATGCCCACAGCAACAAGCCTGAGAGCTGAGGGTCTGTGCCTGGCCCAGCGTTACCCAGTTGGCTCCATGGCCAAGCAGTGACTAGAACCCAGACTTCCTGAGCTCAAGAACCATGCTCTTCACCACTATACCACAATGGCATTTCCAGCATTGGCTTCTTTTTGTGCAAGCATACTATCTTTAATCCACTTAATAACAAAAGTTCTCAATGTAGATAGCATCAAACTAATAAAACAGCACAGAAAAAACAGCACAGTGTGCAAAAATGGCCATCAAACTAAAATTGAATATGCCCAGGAGGAAAGAGGTTTCCCAAGGCGTACGAGCAGGCCACAAAGGGAGACAGGTGTTCCATCAAAAAGAGAACTTTCTTTCTAGACACCAAGGCCTACTGCTCATGGATAAGAAAATGTACCTTTGCATATGAAAATGTAGCCTTCGTGTAAGTGATAACCATTCTATTTCATTCCTCAGCCAGATCTACATTTGCACTTCCTCCAAAGGAGAATAACATTTGAGATGTGTCACCAGAAAAGCATAAAGCACCTTTGTGTGACACTTAGTGGTCCAGAATTAAAATATCTCCACACTCTGGAGAAATTTCAGATACCAAGCATATTATTGCTTAGCAGCATCAGCATCCCTGGAAAGAGACTCCTTCGCTTTCTGGTCAATGTTTTAAAAGCTGGCCATTCTTACAGTTTGACAGTCATGAAACGCTTTTTGTCTAAATTGGCTTTGCTGAAACGTGAACCTGTTGTATCATGCCCTTCTCTCAGTGGCCTGGGTAAACAGCTGTTCTGGAGCTGTGCTTCTTTCCCAGATCAATTTATGATTTTAAGAAACTGATACTTGAGTGGGATTTTTAAAAAACAGTTTACATACTTTGTACTCTTCTCAAAGACATATGGGTTATCCGGTTTAGTTCCAAGAGCTGAGCTTGCAAATAAATTGCCAAAATTGTATCATTATTCTTACGAGTAATGTCCACAGGGTGTGTGACAGCACGGAGGAATCGATAGTATCATCTTCATTCTGAGTAGTTTGCAGACCTTCTCAATTTTGAAGTTCAACGACATGCAAAGATAGAATTATTATTTACAGAACCTTATAACATTCTCTTGGCAGACATAGAGTCTGAAGTATTACAGCTCTTTGTTATTCCAAAAGAACATGACATAACCAAGGAACTCTCCTCTTTCTTGATTTCTCAGAACTTCTGCACATTACAAAACTGTTTCCTTAACAGATAGCTCAGATTCTTCCATTTTGCACTATGGGCATAAATGTTATGGTCATAACGAACCTTTCTAGAACAACTACTGCCTTCATAGAAATTTTTACAAAAGGAAAGTTTTTTCATTTTGCTGTGTGTGATGTAATTTTGTAATTTTAACCTTCTGATTTAGTCAGCCACTTTGTGCTACAATGGAAAGAAGGAATACAAATATTTTATGTAAGTTATTGTGAAAATTCTGCCTTATCTGCTAAAATGCAATTGAGTATAGAGCAGTTCGAAAAAATAAAACGTTGAAATAAAAACAATTAGATTTAAAACAGTAAAAGCCATTAAATTAAGATATTGTAAATGTCGAAATTGAAGAAACGCATCTTCGCATCTTTTCTAAAAACAAAAAGATTGGGGGCTAATTGTAGTTCTTATTCCCCCTGAAACTTCTCCCTTCCTCCAACATACACACAAGCACAAACTCACCATTTTCTAATCTGTCAGTGGTCAGGATGTTATCTTTAACATGTAAATAGAAGTCTGGAGTAAAATAGAATAAAAGCTGTTTTGGGGCCAGTGGGGAAGCAACAGGCAGAAAAAAGGTTAAATTTTCCTTTCTTCCATCTCTTCTTTAATGAAATTGACCTCTCCCAAGGGTGCTGTTCAGGGCAGAAGCAGGGTCGTCTTAACGCATGGGCCTGATGGGCACTTGCCCATGGGCCCCATACTAATCTGTGTATGTTAACCCTTGGAAAATTGGAAAACTTCCAAAATTAACAGTAGTTGTAGTTGTCGTAGGGGCCCATAATGCTGTTAAGATGGCCCTGGGCAGAAGTAGCCATGCTTGACCCTTTTTCTGCCTGTTCTTCCCACATGGCTGCCCTTCATTGCCCTGTTTGCCAAAGCGTTCAAACGTTTTCAGCTCAAAATCACTATGAATGAATGATTAAAAAAAAAAGGAGAGTTTGAAGCAAAACAGTCCTTGAGTACACTGCACTTTGTCATGTTCTAAATCTATTTCAACTGGAAAAATTTTGAAGTTGGAAAAAAATGGTGCAAACATGCACTGCAGCTGTTCCAAACCCATTATGGATATTCTGGAGTAAGAACCAGTTTGTGCATGATGAAATTCTTGCATGGAAGGCTGTTTCATGTAGGAAATACTCTACCGACATGTCATCACATAGCGAGTTTCATCACAAATCTGTTATATTGAAGTGTATCGCACTGAACATGCATGCAGAACAGAGAACACAGCTGTGATCATCAGACGCGTCTGTTCATGTGGGCAGTTTGCTTTTCCAGCATGCCAATAGACATGCCATCCATGTGACATGCTATTTCCAGCACGGAAATGCCTTTCCTGCCAAAACGGTAATGAGGCTCTTGGACTTTTCTTCACTGAAGTCACTGCTCAAGTGGGCAAAGAAAGACAAAATCAGCTGATTTTTCTGGTTTAATATTGCATATTTATTTAGACTTACACAGAGGCAAGCACAGATACTGTATGTGTGCGTGTGTGTGCTCACACCCACCCACAGACATGACCTTTGTATGGAAATAAATCATTATTTAATTTTATGTGAACCTTGACACAGCCATGAGGAGAAAATCAGAAACTTTTAACTAACTTTTAACTAGCATTCGTGTTATGTCCAAACCTGGACAAAGTAGCTTTGTAAACTATGGTTTATTAACACAATCCAACTTCAAGCCATGATACATGAAGCTGGCTTGTTTCAATAAACTATAGTTGAGGCTTGTCATTGTTTAGGGTCTGGATGTAAGGCTGAATCTCATTTGATTGAAAATGAAAGTGAAAACTTGTAACCTTTTTTGTGGCAGGGCTGGAGGAAAAGAAACAAGGGCATGCTTGGCCAGTCTCAAGTACAGGCATGGCTGGCACCTGCCAAGGGTCGACATCACAGTGGAGGACCACTGCCAGGAGTCACCTGGAGTTCCTCATATTCTTCACCAAACAATAGTGGTGGTAAAGAAGGAGGGTAGTGAATGCCATGGCCTACTTGCTCACTAGCTCTCCGCCTGACAAGTAGTAGCAACAGCAGCTCGTGGCAATGGGGGTGAGAAGGCATACTCACTGAGCAGGATGGTCCATTAGCCAAGGGCCCTCAAAAACTTCAGCACAGTACTGGGTGCGTGACCCCAGGACTCCATTCCCCAAGTCCACGTTGCATCTGATGAAGGCCATAGCCACAAACAAACTAGGAAAGAACTAGGAAGTGGTGCAAATATCATGGAGGTGTGATGGTGTTCTTAGGAGCTGCAACTGTGCAACAGTCAAGAAGGTAACAGCAACAACACTGCTGGCATTTGTTGGGCTGCCCAGATGTAGCTTACCTGCATCAACCTTAATCCTTTAGGAATGCACAGCACCACAATCCTTCAGTAAACTGCACTTTCCAGCCAGCAACCCCAATTGGCAGGCAACAAAAACACAAGTGTATCTCTTGATAGGTATGTGAGCTTACCTTGACGTTATCTCAAATCAAAGGCCTGAAGCAAAATATTCATTACTGGAAAATGTTCCAACAATTAAGATAAAGACCTAGGCAATTTCCTGTGTAGAAACAAACATTAAATCCCATTTTCGGAGTTGCCACAGATTTGTAGGGATTTAAATTGCAAGGTACATGCCTTCTGCATAGACAGTTACAGCCAGGGAAAGACTTTTCTTTCTCCTTCATGTACAGTGCCTTGTTAATCTTCACAACCATAACAGTTAGATAAGCATTACTATCCCCTCACTGGAGACAAAAGCTAAGAGTCAAAGGTTACCTAATGTAATGGTGAGATTTAACCCAGGATGGTCCCATTTCATAGTCTTCTAAGCTACCACAACTCTCATCTTTAGTCTTTAAGGACTTCACACTCCCTAACAAAGCCTTATTCCTTTTCTATATATTATTTCCATTCAGAGCTAACCATACTCTTAATTTCTACATTCTTGGCTATTGTCCTAGTTGGTTTAGGAAGGAAACCAGTCTGAACTGTCTGCCCAGAACATACTCACTCCAAGGACATGCATACAAGTCCAGCACAGCTTGTCCCTCCATTACCAGACCTCTGCTTGACGTTCATCTTGTATCCAAAATGCTGGTCAACACATCAAGGATCTCGATTTCTCAGAACATACTAGATTATGAACATAACTTTATGAACCTGCACTTACTCTACTCTTTTCAGAGGATTGCAAGGGTCCAGAAACTGAGTTCTCCATTAGAAACTTGTGGGTTTCTTTGGTAACATTGTGTGTACGCTACCATTAGGATCATGATGCATGGGACATTTGGGAAACTTGATCTAGATGTGAAATATTGTTCTCATTTCAAAAAAAAACTTTCAAATAAAAATAACTTTCCATCATTACCACTGGATGTTAGGCCTCTAACTTTTGATGGATGATGCCCTAGCGTTACTCGTACATATGTGCAACTTAGCAAGAAAAAATGGGAATTATGTGCTGAAATTTATATCTTAGCAAATGAAGAACTACAGAAGTTCTGTACTCAGAAAGAGTCAGTTCAATGCATAAATACATTATTATCTTCTTTAATTAGAAATACTGATGGACGGTAACATTAGTGTTGTATTTGGGCCCATACCAGTACTGAATCACATTTGCTCTTGCCTGTGAAAAACTAAAATAAAAATCTTTTGTTTTCATATCAATTGCCAAAACGTATTATTACATATTTTAATCTGTTACTCATATTATATGTCACTATTTAAACAAAGAACTTGGCTAGCAAATCCTTTGTTACTGACTATAAAGTAACCAGTAATAAATGATTTCAATGAAGTGACATATCCATTATTAGTTATCTGCACATCATAGCACTCAAACATAATGTGATATTTTCCTTTGAACTGTTCATATACAACATAACTAAGCAGTGGGTCATGATTTATTTGCTTTGTTAATTTATTACTTTTAAAATTTAAAGATTCCTGTTGGAATAGTTAGTGGCATACTAATATAATAAATGAGAAAATGATCTCTGAGCGAGTCCAAAAGCTCTGAGCCAGTGCAGGTGTACTCAAAGGGGAAATGGCCACGATCACAGTCATGCTCGTGCAGGGAAGATGGGCGCGATTGCAGATGTGCTCGGGGGGGGGGGGAGATGGCCACGATTGCGCCTGTCTTCCCTGCATGAGCGCGATGGCAATCACACCCATCCTCCCTGCACGAGTGTGATCACGCCTATCTTCCCCCCGCATGATCGTGCCCATTTCCCCCCCCCGCCAGCACGATCGCAGACATTGTAGCTATGTCCCTTGAATATGGACATGCTCTTCCCCACCTCATCTTGGGCTTCTGCTGCAGCCCAAGCGAGCAGCGTAAAAATTTGTATTGTTTTAATTAATTTTTAAAATTTTAATTATTTTGTAAATTAATTTTAATTTTAGTCAATTGTTATGTTTACTTTAATTTTAATCAAATTTTAAATTTATTTTAAATTTAATTAATTTGCAAATTTATTTAATTTAATTAATTTTTAAATTTATTTTAATTTTAATGTTCAATGTGCATATGAATTCGTTCATATTTTTTTCAAACTATAGTCTGCCACCCAACAGTCTGAGGGACAGTGAACTGGCCCCCTGTTTAAAAAGTTTGAGGACCCCCGGTATACACCATGACATTCTCATTTTCACCATATTGCTTAAATGAATGGAAAATGCCTTCACTTCAAGGTACCATATTTAAAGAGGCAACAGCATTCTCATGAGAAAACAAAGGCATTTTTTCAAATTAAGTGGTGGCTCTTCATCCACATGTTATTTTTTCTCTAGGAGAACCAATTGCAAGTCACCAGAAGTCAACACAATGTATTGCACATCTTATCCCTACTAAGGGAAGAGAATGCTACAAAGAAACGCCTACATTGCATAAAAAGGAATTCGGGTTATCAACCAAAGATTAACTAAAACTAACTCTGCATCCATTTGCAATTTACAAGTTTATCAACAATTCATTCTTAGTAAATACAAAATTGGGGAGATTAAGGAAGTATATATAGGTTCCCACTGGCAGGAAGGCTTTTTGAGCAAACGTTTTCCTAAAAAACTATTGATAAGAGGCTGTGCAAGTTGGGCCAGTGCCTGCTTTTTTTTTGGGGGGGGGGGCTGGGCTGAACAAAGACCAATAAACTGAATCTGGATCCTGGCAACATGGAGGCTGTATGAATAAATGGCTACCATATCCAGAAAGCGAGTCAGCTGCCGATTTGCATGGGCTGAACTCCCAGCTGCATAGTGTGAACTAAGGGGTGCAAATGTGGAGGTGCTGATTGTTCCAACATTATGACTACAGGTACAGATATCTTCAATGGGGAGGTGTATTTGTATCAGTTCTGGAGGGTAAAACTGAGGCCACTTTAAACAGGAATAGCTTGACCAAGCACTGGTAACCTTAAAACTGGATTACTATCATGTCCATTACATGGACTGTCTTTAGACTGATCTGAAGCTGGCTTACTGCTAACATATTACACCTATGCTGATGAAATTTCACTGGGTGCCTGTATACTGCTGCTCTGGATTTAAGGTTTTAGCACATGTTTACAAAGTCCTAAACAACTCAGAGCCAGGATAATTGAGAGATCTCTGGATGCATTGTCAGCCTGCTTGACTCCTGTGCTCCTCAGGAGATGTGTTCCTGGTAGAACCCAGTGTGTTGGAGGTTTAGTCGATTAAGGCCTGGAAAAGGAATTTCAGTGGTATATGCCCACTTTCTGCCAGTAAACATTAGTCGACTGACCATTTTTACCCAGGAATAAACTCTGTAAAATCAAGCAACACAGAAAGGCAGCACTCGGGGTCTTCTTGTGGACTGCTCAAATTGCTTCCAGGACCTGCCATGCACAGCATCCAGATTTCCCTGACCCTGTCACAAACCTGAACCCAAACCCTAACTTCCAGCTATAATCACAACAGGGTCAAGGGCAGCAAGTTTTGCGATAAAGCCAAGCAGCTGGTGAGAACCAGACCATCTCTGGTCTGAGGAAGAACTTTGCAACAGGAAGGGTCCAAGAGAGAGGGGTGTAAAGTGCCAGGTCAAGAGAGCTGAGAATTCAAATAACACCCAGTATTTCCACTGTGTGGCCCACAAGCAGCATGAGCCTCCTTGAGGTTGGAGTCAATGCCGATGGTGGGGAAGGAAGGGGGAGGATTCCTTTTGGAATCAACTCCTGGTATGGACAAGAACTAACTCCACTATTAGGGGGCCTTAACTCTATGAATACCTCTTACTAACAGCCTTCATATCACATCTTCAAGTTTATATTCTTTTCAGCACCAGGTTAAAACCTTTTTATTTGTTATTTTAAAAACTAATTTTAATGTACAACAATCGCTTTTATTTAACTTATTTAACTTACATTTTTGGTTAATTGTTATTTATTATGTTAAGATTGTTGTTTTACTGTGGTTGTTTTAATGATTGTAAGCCATCCTGAGATGCTATGCATAAGGGACGGCATACAAAAGTTTTAAATAAAAAATAAATCTGGCTGATGTAGATAATTAATGGGGTGCCGCAGTATTCAGTCCTGGGCCCAGTGCTCTTCAACATCTTTATTAATGATTTAGATAAGAAGTACAAGGAAAGATAATCAAATTTGCAGACAATACAAAACTGGATGGAATTGCAAACACCCTGGAAGTCAGAATGAAGATCTCAGTTCAGTACTCATGCCACTAAACTTGCAACACAACAAAATGTGGAAAAGTCAAAAAGGAGTGAAAAGTCAAAAGGCACTATATTCACTGCTCTGGTTATATACAACATTTATGCAAGTATGTTTTTTAAAAACTTAAAAAAGAAACTTGTGTTGACTTTAATGAAGCTTTCTCACTTGTGAATAAGGAGTTTCACTTTTAAAATATATATTTTAGTTGTTCATATATTTTAATAAATCATGAGCTTTCATGGTAACAGTCCACTTTGGAACTCAAAATTTGTACCACAAATGAGCACATAACTAGCACAAAACTCTGGCATAAGATCATATGTGTTATGAGAGTGGATTTTTTTGCCCCACCTAATGGTATGTCATTTTTACACTTCTGATAACAGCAGAACATCTGTGGCCCAAAGCAGCACAACATTTGGGCAAAGGTCTGGAGATGTCTCTCTGTGTTAATTTTAAACCCAGCTTTACATGGTTATAGACACTGGCATGCAACCTGGTATTTGTTGCACAGCATAGGACCAAACTTTGGCATGTGTTTAGAAGATTTATTAGTTTTAGGAGTTCACAGTGAACTGAGTTCCCTAGTAAATAACTCCCAGCATTTCTGACCATTGGCCATGCTGTTTGGGGTTACTGAGAAATGGAAGCCCAAAGCATTTGGAAGACACCATGTAAGAAAAGGCTGTTCCAGCAGAGATCCACCTAAGTGCCTCTATGCTTTATCCATAGAGCCTGCTGAGCCATACTGTGCATTTTTAATAAAATATTGCTGAACAATGATACTTTTCTAGTGTATCTGCAGCAGTAGCAGCTGCAGCAGCAGTAATGAAAGCATGTTTCTTATGCTCTTATCCACATCAAAGACTCATTTTGCACAAGCTGAAAAAACTTGTTGTTTACACGCTACTTTATTTATTTAAGAACTAGGCAGCTTAAATATGCAGCACGAGGTAGACATTTATTCCACAAAAAGTTACTGCCAGAGTTCAGCTATGATTTAACAGATGTTCTTTAGTACTCTTATGAAAATAAAGGCAACTTTCAGTAACCAAAAGCAAGGGGGGAAAAACCTGAATTGAGCCAGAGAGAGCACGTGTACACTCACACACGAGCGCAAGTGGAAACTAAGATACAAATCATGTACAGCTTGGCCTTGGTTTTATTCAGAGGTTCCCAGGCATTGCTCACTAATTTCAAGTCTCATCCATGGGTTGTTACGTATCAGTTCAATGTCAAGGAAATATGCAAGCACAAAAGCCAACAGTAGAAAGGCATACTCAAACAACAGAGACAATATTGGTCTGAAATATTACTATTTTTCTATAGTGCTTCTATAGAGCATGAGTCTGTTATAGCAATTATCCAAAGCGGTAATTATCCAAGGTGTTGAAGGTACCTTTTTGATTTTAAAGAGATCATCATCATTCTTGCAAGATGTATCTGAATTAGGACAATATTCTGATTTTATAAATGAGAGTAAAATAGGCATAAGCCTAATGTTCAATGTTTTCAGAATTGCTTTCAGAAAAACCTTTTTTTTCATGCTGCCTCACTGAGGTTCACTGCCCTGAATGCCGATCATTTAACAATCATAGTAATTCTCATCATGGAGCTTAAGGAAGACTTTTCTCCAGTCTTCTTCTCACTGTCAGAAATAGAACTATGAGAAAGCAAACGTAACACATTGCATTTGAGCATGTTGCCAAAGTCAAAGTTTCTGTAGTCCAGCAAAGTTTGCAGGTGTAAGGTGTTGTGTCATCCTTTCATTCAGATCAGGGATGCAGAACTTCTAACCCATGGGGCGAATTTGATCTCACAGACTAGTACATCTGGTTCAAGAGGACTTGGGCAAGGCTCCTGCCCCTCCCCAAAGCTTGCTCCTTCAGAATGGACTAAGGGCCATGGCTCAGCCACTCGGCTGTTCTTTCAACTTCTGATGCAGAGTGAGCATTGGAGCAGCAAGGACATCAGTGTAATCAGTCCAGGGCTGAGTCCTGGTTTGGGAAATCCATGGACTCCTTGAAGTATCAGCTGAATCAGCCTTCCTCTGTTTCTACTTCTCCAGGAAGAAGAGAAGCAGACTCAGTCAATGCTTCAGTAAGCTCTCCTCCACCCAAGCAGGCCCCACGAGATGGCTTTTGGCCAGCTGGGAAAAGTCTGCATGGAGCAAAGCATACAAAGCAGGGCAGGGCCAGCTGAAGGGTCTCCAGAGAGTACTTTGGCTCTGGAACAGATGAGATCACCCATGACATCACTGATAAGACATCACCTCCTGCTATCATCCAGTCTACTGCAAGGTCAGATCTCTTCTCCAAATAAGGTACTCTACTCCTGGTTTAAACTAGTGCAATGCCCTGTATGTAAGCTTGCCTTTGAAAACAGACCTGAAACCAGCATTACTTCAAAACAAAGCCACAAATGTAGTAACTGGAATGGAGATTTAGATCATGCTTTACCCACAGCCATCAGCAAGTCAGCCACTGGCTTGGCATCTCCTGCTGCTTTCTAATCATTAAATAAATACTTTCAAATCACTATGAAGTCAATGATTTGAAAAGCCTGATAGCATTTTCAGCTCTTAATGTCTAAAACACTGACGGTAATTATCACAGTGAAGTAAGAAGGATGCTACTATGAATCTTAAATGTTACGGATATGGATGATGATACATCTTTCAGTAATGTGGAAACTCCCAAAATCTTACTGCAAAATAAGGTAACACTACACAGTCCTGGCAGATATAATCACTCAGCATTTCCTTGCCTATGGTTATTTCTGGCTGCAGTCCACAAACCACTTAAGTCAAAATTTCTTAGCCCCAAAGTAATGAAGAGTGCTTAAATACATATCTACAAGGTCAAAATGGTTTCTAAGGACACAATCCTATGCATGTTTAGACAGAAAAAAATCCCACAACTCCCTGCATGGCTGCCTGGGGCATGTTGGGATTTGTGGGTTTTATCTGTCTAAACATCCATGAGTTGCACCCAAATTGTACTTCAGTGTCTATCCTTGTTCTAATCGCCTTTCATGCACAGATAGAGTTTGTAGTCAACCTAACCCTATACACATGCCTCATTCAAGTCTCTGTTAGAAATTATAATTTGTAGAGATATCACAAAGATCCATGAAGTGGTGCCCATAAAGTTGAACCCCTTCTCAAAGTCTGCAAGCAGGTTGTTGCTGTTATTATGTGCCAAAAAGTCATATCCAACTTATCACAGCCCCGTGAATGAAAGCCCTCTAAAATATCCTATCCATGGCATTCCTGCTTAGTTGTTCTAAATTCAAGGCTGTGATGGCTGTCAGTAAAGCATGATCTAAATGCCCATTCCAGTTACTACACTTGTGACATCCTTTGTGGAGACCATCCATCTCTTATTTGTCCTTCCTTTCCTTCTGCCTTCAACTTTCCCTAGCATGATTGCCTTCTCCAAGGAGTCTTGCCCTCTCCCGATGTGTCCAAAGTATGATATCCTCAGTTTTATCACTTTTGGTCCCAGGGAAAGCTCAGGCTTGATATGATCTAGCACCCACTTGTTTGTCTTTCTGTTGAGCCAGGAAATCCACACTGCTCTCTTCCAGCGCCACGTGTCAAACACACCTATTTTCTTCCTGTCACCTGGGGTAAAAAAAAGCCCTGGTTGCAACCTGATGGACAAGCACTGCTTATCTTCTGCCGTGCCCTGGGAACTTTGAAATACAGAAATGTAATAAACAGAAGCAAAACAACAACAGGGTTGAGGTCCTCCTGATCATGTCTCCTGCTTCCCATTCTCCAGGTTAGGCTGAGAGCCACTTACCGGCATTTTAAAGTCACCCACTGAGCTTCACAATCAAAGGGAGACTAGTCTCCCCAGTCCCAGTCTAGTATACCACAATGACTCTCCTTGTTTAATTTTATTTTAAAACTGATTATTTCTCAACTTCTCTTTGCTTGTTTCTTTAATAAATATATTGAACTGAAAGTTACATTTGATTTGTTTGCCTTGCCTAGTTGGAAAAGACTTGGCCTACTGGGTGATCCTGGCTGTTAAGGAGTTTAAAGGAAGCTCTGAAAAAGGATTTTGTCATTCATACAAATACTGCAACAGCATGGATTTCCACACATCTAGTTTTTAAGTTATTAAATATTAATACTCGATAGGAGTTATTGATATGTGATGGCAGCCAACATCTAAGGAAAACAAAGAGCGTCTTACAACCTGTCCTATCCCACAAAATAGAGGTGCAAACACACTGGTTTGTCACAAGCATCTTCTGAAGATTTTATACTCATTTGCTTGACAGGTTAAGTCCAGCAAGGGTTTGCACATGCTTAAATAGAACCCACACAAAACCTTCCTCCCTTCGGGAGCAAAATGTTAGGGATGAACCCCGAAGAACTATTCTCAAGGGTAATTCTTTGTGAACAAATGGCCTGAGCACCAGCAGTGTAGAAGACTACACATTCTTCAAAGGCTAAAGTTGCAATCCAATGCATAGTTAGACAAAGGACTTACAACTCCCAGCATGCCCCAGCCATCCAAACTGGGAATTGTAGGTTGTTTCTCTGTCTGATGCATAGGACTGTACCCGAAGCTATCTACACAGGCAAAAAAGATCAGTTACTATCTGATCTAAACTTTAGTCTGTCTGTTTGGGAATGGTTTACTGCACATTCAACTAATTCATTTAATTCATAATTTTCACTGTGTGTGTGTGTACAGTGAAAAGAAAACCAGCTTTTAACAAAGTATATTGGGTTGAATCTGATGTTAGTCCAGTTTACAATACACCTATTGAAATAAATGGCAGATTAACATACAACCCGCTAACTTAGTCAAGTATAATTGAGAAATACTAATATCTGCAGTATACCTTGCTAACCTCAAGATTGAGTAAAGGGTAGGATCATATAATCTCCGAACACCAAGTCCCCACCCAGTACTCAGAGGCTTGGAAAGACCCACACTGGCTGCCTCTTCGAGGTAGGAAATCAACCTTGGAGAGGAGGAAAAGGCGTGTGCTGGGAGAGCAGGGACAGCAGAAAGGCGGGCCAACGGCTTATGCCACATCCAAACAGTGCACCAGCCTTCTTCCCTCTCTCTCCACAGTGCTTCACTAGACTGCTGAAAATGGCCATCTAGTTGAAGTGTAAGGTATAAAGTATAGATCAGTGGAAACCGTTGCCACAACAAAACGCACCCTGTATTGGAGGCACGTCTCTGAGTTTGAAGGCCTACATGCATCAAGTGTGGACAGCACCCAATTATGAACTGTGCACAGAGCTTTGGCTGTTAGGCAGAATAGAAAATAAATAAATATAAATTATTTACTTTTTGTTTTTTGTTTTTATATAATTTTATGGAATTGTTATTGTTTTATTGGTTTTAATTGTACATTTGTAAGCCGTCCTGAGATGCCGAGGCATGTGGTGATGGCATATAAAAGTTTTAAATAAATAAAATAAAAGCAAGCAATCAGATCAAGAAATTAATCAAAACTCAGTCATCAGATCTAGGTTTAATCTTCTATATTGGAAACATATTTAGAACCAGGGTAGAGGAAAGTTTTTGCTCCTGTCTGGTGGAAGGGGAGCCAACTGCCACCACAGAATAGATAAAGTAACATTTGTTCCACTGAGAGTGATTTGGACTGGCAAAAAATGTTTGAGAACAGATTGGTAGAGTGGGTAATAAACAGTTCCATGAGAAAAGGGAACATGGAAATCATATATTGATACAAGGAAAAATGTAGCATTGTGGTAAAGGTTTTCTTTAAGCAATTGTAGGCCACTTTGAGCAGGCTTTTTGCTTTAGAAAGGTGGGGTGTCCATTTTAATATCAATATATATACACACATATAAATAAAAATGTATAGCCCTGCTGTGTACTACTGCTGAGGCCCTAGAACTTATCTCTTGTGTGTTCTCACAGAAATGGCTTAAAACCATCTGTGGCTATATCAATTTATAGTCCAAACATAAACGCCTGAATCACACAAGGTATATCGTGTTAGAGACACTGAAATCATGTGTTGTTTTGTGCATGTTTTGCCTCTGCATTAATCCCACTGGAGCGATTCCTATAACTCAAAGTACCTCTCACGCATTTAAAAGTTTTATCTTCATAGAAAGTGGATCAGGTTACTTAGAGGAGGCGAGTAATGAGATACCTTGTTTGTTATTTATTTAGGACAGCAGGTCCTCATCACTTGCCCTTCAGCACTTGGAAATTTTGTCCACTATCTTTTGATTATTTTTGCAGTACTGACTACATAACAGCCTCCTCAGTTTCCTCCATTAATTCAAAGTATAAACAGAAGATTTCTCTAATGCTATAGAAAACAAATCAGATTCAAAGTCTAAGATGTTTCATTGAGACGATTCTGCAAGCATGATGTAAGAACTGTTACTTTATAATAAGGACTGAGAATTAATGATATATTGCCACCTACACTAATGTTTCCCAGGAAATATAGGTTACTTCTAAATACTTCACTACCATTGATTCATTCCTTTTCCACAATCAGCTGAAAAGGGAGTTTATTTATTTATTTTATTGTACTTCTCTGCTACCCCATAGCTGGAACTCTCTGGGTGGTTTACGACAACACATAAAAATGCAATATAAAATACAAAACAACATTAAAACCATAATAGAAGAGGTTATCATACAAAATTCAAAACCTACTTAAAATGCATACAAAAAGTTATAATAGCCAATATGAATTAATCAAACAACCCGTTGAAGCAGCTAATAAAGCCCCTGTAAACCAATTAAATCCCCTGCAATAGAGGACGGTCTTAACTTGGTGCTGAAAGATTAAAAGTGGCACCACCAGGAGGCCCTCAATGGGGAGTCTGCCCCATAACTGAGGGGTACATCACTGAAAAGGCCCTTCTTGTTGCCACCAACCAGCTCCCTGCACCCCCAAAGGTGACATTCAAAGGTAGGCACCAGGCAGATTGGGGTCAGTAGAGGCACTCCATCAGATATTGTGGTCCCAAGCCATGTAGGACTTTGTAAATTAAAAGCAGTACCTTGAATTGGGCTCGTAAGCATGTGGGCAGCCAAGGCAAATGGCCCAGAGTTAGTATTATGCGCTCTGCCCCTCTGGTCCCTGTTATTAATCTGGCTGCTGGATGCTGCACAAGCCGCAGCTTCCAACTCGTCTTCAGGGGCAGCCCCACATGGAGTTCATTGCAGTAATCTAGCTCAGAGATTACCAGAGAGTACAATACTGATAGCAAGCGCTCCCTGTACAGATAGGAGTGTAGTTTAGCCACCAGCTGAAGCTGGTGCAAAGAACTCTGACCCTCTAAAGCCACCTGGGCTTCAAGCAACAAAGATGGCTCAAGGAGCGATCCCAGGGGATGAACTTGCTCCTTCAAGGGCAGTGCAATCCTATCTAGAACAAGGTGAATCCCTCTAAAAGAATCACCCACTGAACAGCATCCGAGTCTTGTCTGGACTGAGCTTCAGTTAGTCCTCATCTAGTCCATTGCCACAGCCAGGCACCAGTTTAGCCTCACTTGAAGATGAAAAGGAGAAATAGAGCTGGATCACCTGGGTCCCAGTCCCGCACTCTTAATCTCCGGCTCTCAGGATGACACCAAAAACTCTGGCATAGCATGATTGTCTGTCTGCTGGCAATGCTTCAGAGACGTCACCTCTAACATATTAGGAACTGCGCTCTGGTGCCCTCCAAGATCACTCACTTCCAGTACCCTTTTCAGCGGTTACTATTGAAAGCACTTGCTGCTCCTGCTAAACCAAGGGAACATTTGCAAAGCCTGGGAGTGATGGCTGACCCACTTCCAGGGCAGCCCTTAAGAGATAAAATGGGCCATTCCTCAAAAACTCTGCACCAATTATTTAGCAACTATGCATTTAGCAGCAACCGCCTTCAAAAGCACTGTCCTTTGGATGGCTTTTTGGACTGGTTATTTATGGCGTGGTATGGGTGCTTCAGTTTATTTGCTCGGGGTTTTAAATAGCTATTTATGTTTACAATGTTATTTCCATTTAATCTGATGTATTTTATAACCATCCCCTGAAAACCATTAGTTTGTATTAGAGATGGGGAGCCCTAGGGACAGAACTATAAACCTTTGGGGAAATGGCTACTGTCCACTCTGATCACACAGGATACCATGGGATATAAATCAAAGAAATATAGAGATAAGTTTGGCAACAGTGTCATCCAGAGCCTCCATAAAAGGAAAATGAACTCAGAATGGAAATAGGGCCAGCCCAAGAGATTTTGCTGCCCAAGAACAAGATGTTCCTCCACGTTCCACAAATGGAAACTAGAAACTGGACTGGAAGTAGGATCTTGCTTCCACACTGGTGACTGGATTGTGTCTTCCAACACATCTGCAAGAAGTGGGACAACTTAAAGGGCACAGTGCACGCCACAGCTCTGTCCTTGAACACCTCACACCCTTCACTCACTGCTGTGCCTGACTCTCGCTGTTTGTCGACTGTCCAATGCTGCAGCCCAGAAGCAACGAAGCCAGTCAGTGGGAATCACCTGCCCTGCTCTCTTGCTCTGTCTGCGGGTTTTCTAATGGTGCTTTGTGAGACATAATGGGAGAAGGCACCCAGGCAAGACAGACAGACAACCAGGCAATCAGCGACCATCACGGCAGTAGCGCAGAAAGGCAGGATGAGCTCAGAATGCGAAGCAGAGGGTGATGTCGGTACCCTGCCCCTAATCGCAGGACCAGCAGTTCACCCACTATTCTACCATAAAATAATTTATCCCATTCTCCCTTCCTGCCTGAAGTGCAACGCAGAACTCCTACACATAAAGACTCGTTCGTTCTCTCCATTAGGACTTCAGGTCAAAATCAACCCCTTCTGTGGCATCTTGGCCAAACGCCTTAGTTCAGAACTGAAGTTAGGCCTGCACATGCAATTGCATCTGCTCATTTAATTCATTCCCAGTCACTTTTGCTTCTCTCAATGGCTCTTAAATTCTGACCCAGGGAACAATAGTGTTTCCTGGCTGAGCTTCAGACAGACCTTGAGAATGCAATGAAAACAGTAAATAAAAATATAAAGAACTAGAGGTGTTTTCCAATACTTGCTGTAGATGGCACCTCTAAAGGAAAAACGCTTGTTTCAGTTTCAGACTCAAGATTGAAAAAGAGTTCATTTTAGCAGTGCAGGTTGTTATAGTGGAAATTTCCAAGAATTCCCTAGTTTTGTGCATGGTACTCCCTGACGCATACATACAGCTTTGTTGGACTGCAGCCACAGAGGTCCACTGCAGCATGTGAGTTTCAGTTTCGAAGCCTTCCACATGTCCTCTGACCCAAAGGCTGGAAAGTACTTGTGGACCACGGGGTGGTCCATATTCAGTACGGCAAAGTTTAAGGAGCGCTGCTTTAATCCTACAGCAGAAGAGCACATCAATCTGTAATTTCATTTTGCTGCACAAATCCAGCTTTCCCTAAACACTGAACACCAGTAGAGGCCAAATGGGAAATGACAAAGACTAGGGAAAATGACAGCCCCCTTCCAGCATTAGTCATGGCTGTCTGCCTGGATTTAGTTAGCTTTTTTAATAAACAGCATGCAAGAATTAAACCAGTCATAGGTCTTTTCAACTGGCCTGCAGCAAATGTTTACATATGTAGTGCAATCAGCTGCTCTTAAGACACACGCTCTGTCTCAAAGGAACACATTATCTTCAGCTTTTAGCACCAAAAGAACACTACTCTTGACAGCCATATAATTCGAGCCACAATCATTGTATGCCCCTTGAGCATTCCGACATCCTTTCCAGCGTATAAGAGAAACAGACACCCGAAGCACTGCCCTGTTGATGTGGTACTAGCAGCATCATACTACAAATGCCTAAAGTAGTCCCTAAACCACATGCTTTCTTGGCTACTGCAGCAAATAGAAGTCCCTTTCTAAAGGTGTTATCACACTATTATTTCTCTTAATCTCCTAAATTTCTGACCACATTCCAAGTAAATACGTGTGTGTGTGTGTGTGTGTGTGTATTTCTGCTGACTATGATTCAGTAATATAAATGATACATCCAAACTCTGTCAACAGTTAGTAAGCTTCTTCTCCAGTTGTTTCACCCTGTTCCCAAAACTCACCCACGATAGGTTAAGGAGGACAGAAATTCTTTCCCCCTTTTCTTTGAATGAGTGACTATGGACAACTTTCCAGATAAGGCCTTTATGGAATCTGGCCAGGAATCCAGACAGTGACATCTTCCACTAGTGACCTTCCACCAGTCTTCCCATCTTTTTTCTTACTGCCGAAAATCCATTAAGAAAAAAAGGAGGAATCACAGCACAGTTTCTTCTAGTTAGCAGAACACTTGAAAAGAGCACTGGTGCTAGCCAGGAAGGCATAAGTCATTTGTCTCTAGGAGGGAAAACAACAAAGCACTGCTGTAGGGTTTAAACCCAAACTTCAAGTTACCACTGATCTTTACAGCAAGAAACCAGCACTAACTTTGAATCTGAAATACTTCACAGCTTCAATACAAAGGACACCTATCACTATTCCACACATTATGTGGGTCGATTAAGAGCTGAAGACAATTCTGATTCTCTGGCTATGTTTATAAACACATCGCCACTGTGTTAATAATTCAGATTTCAGGTGTACTTTTGAAACGTTTTAGGTATTCTTGATTAATGTGCGAAGAGTCCATACAGGAAAGCAACTTCAATGGAAATCAGGGTGACTTGCAGTTAGGTCTGAACCATGTTTATCTAAGAAACAAAAATCAGCCATTCCACCAGAACTGCAGAAAATTTGCTTTTTTCCTCTTCTTTCCCTGTTCCTTTTCTCTCTCGTGTTATGCCTTTATAGACTGCATGCCTGTGGGCAGGAACTGTCTTGTTTTTATGAACTTTATGCAAACTGTATGCAGAGAGTGTTGGCTGCTGGGTGGTATAGAAATTAAATACACAAACAAACAAACTGCACCAGGAAATTTTCTGGCTGAAGAGCTGAATAAAACAAATCATGCTGGAACTTGCATCCCAGGGAATATACTTAGGATTCCAGCTCTCCTTCCAAGTAAGCATGTTAAGGTTCACAGTACAAACCATCACTATATTTCAGAGATACCGAATAGCTCTTTTATCAGCAGTGCCACCGAGGCTGTGTAAACACTCAGGAGTGAAATCCTCCCATTGCAGAAGCACCATTTCAGTACTAGAGAGAACACAGAGATTTCTATAGGGAGGCTAGCATGATTTAACAAAAGCAAAAATCCTACTCTTGGATGCGCTCAAGGTCAAACTGCAACAAGAAAGGAAGAAAAAGAACACAAGGGGGGAAGGGATGCATTCAAGGTTACACTGTAAAAAAAGAGTAGTATACATTTTAAGATGATTTGCTGTGCTTCTACCACTATCATTAAATAATAATAATACAATTAAAATAATCATAAGTAAATTATGAAAAAGCTAATCTGAAAACCAGAAACAGGAGAGACTGCCTTCTTCTTGCCATTCATTACTGAAGTTTTTCTGCCATTTGCATGATGCGTGTTGCTTGCACGAACACATTTTATCAGGTCCAACAGCGTGCCACCTATAATCAATGTCATGACTAACACACTTCCCAGCCTAAATTATTGCTTTCAGACGCACAGTTGCAGGATGCGAAAGGGTTTAGCTGCAACCCAGCAAATGTGCACAACAGTCTATTTCAGGAGCTCTTGGCATCTGCTTGTATGCTCAGTCTAATGAGAAATTAGAGTTGTCTTGGGATATTGTCTGGCATTTGAAGCACCGAACAGCGCAGAGCATTAAATAGAGTCCCATGTATATAAATGCCAAGAAATCAAATTCACTCGCCTGTAGGAAGCTGGGGGTCAAATCACAACCCTTGAGACGTACCAGGTTATAACAGACAGCTGTCAACCCACAGGCAAGAATGCTGCGCAAACGGAACCATGTGTGAGGGAACTGAACTTGCTGGCAGCTCAGGGCGAGCATCAGCAAGCATCTGCTGAGGACCCCAGCAGCTCAGCTGGAGCCCATCACCTGTGCAGCCACCTCCCTCTGCTCTTCCTCTTCCCCACTGCATTCTGCTCACTTGTGCTTTCCTGGCAAGGGCAAGGTGCAGGGGAAAGGAACAGCAGCCTCTGCCATTCCTGTCCTCTCTCTGAGCAGAGGAATGGGTCGGCCAGGACCAGCTCCAGCTCCAGCTCGCAGAAGGTCCCTGAGCAAGACATGGTCAAAGGGCCACCTCCCACAGAGCACCTGCCTCCTCGGCATTATTTCTCCAGCGGCTATTTCTCCTCCTCACTGCAGCAACCTCCGGCTTTTCTGAGAGGCAAAGAGCCTGTGAGCCAGAGGACAACTGCTCCTCCTGCTCCTCCGTGCCACCACCACCATTCCCAAGGCTAGAGCAAGAGGCAGAGGAACGTGCAGACTGCAAGGGAAAGCGATCTTGTTCCTGGACACCTGCTGGGGTTTGAGCCCTTGGCAGGAGCCTCACTATGTCCACGGCTGACACCAGCCCTGATGGGCAAGTGAACAGGCGGCGGAAGCAGAATGAGGGGGCCTGTGAGGACATGCTGCTCCCATCACCAAATCTGGCCCCAACCTGCCTCTGCAAAATACACCCATTCCCCTAGCCACCCATTATTTATTTATTTATTTAAAGCATTTTTATGCCGCCCCCATCGCAACGAAGCCTCAGGGCGGCTCACAACAACATATCTACTGCCAAGTTATGGCTTTGCAACGTATCTACTGCCACCAACACATACACACAAATCAAACATAATGTGTGCCAAGGAAACAGCACTCTACACATGCTCGGGGGCACCTTTTCCAACACTATTGCCTCTAGAGTCACCTATGGGGCTCCTGCGCTTGAGTGGCTCATAAATTAAGCTCGCCAGGGGAACCCAACTCGGAGGAGGCAGCTTCCACCAAATGCCAGACCGTTTTATTTTCTCCTGCCCTCAGGAGGCACGCTCACCCAGCACGAGCGGCCAACCTTCTGCACCTGGGCGCCCCACGGAGGTTTTGGAGTACAGCTCCGCGTCCCCACCCCGTTGGCCATGCAGGCCGGGGCTGATGGGAGTTCGAGCCAAGACACCTGGACGGGACCCGGTGGGGCGGGGGTAAGTCCGCCGCCTGACGCGCGCGCGCGCGCGCGAGCGAGCGCCTCGCCGCGGCTCCTGCGCCACAGGCGGGGCAGGTGGGCGGGTGAACGAGGCCACTGACCTGAAGCAGGTGGTGAGCTCCCCGCCGGGCTTCAGGCACGGGTACTTCGTCGTGGCGACTTTGTTCTCGGAACAGAGCTCTCTGCGCGGCGGAGCGGAGGCGGGCGGAAAGGGAGAGAGAAGGACGCCGCGTTAGGAGCCGTCCGGAGGCACGTCGTCCCGACACGCGCCGGCTGGCGGGGCTCGCCCTCCGGGAGGCGCACCGCGGCGTGGCGGGAAAGCCGCGGCAGCGCCCCGGGCCGCCCCGCGCCCGCCGCCCGGCCGCGCGCCCACCCACCTGTCGCTGTCCTCGGGCTCCTCGCGGTAGGTCCAGGCGTGCCCGAGCGCCGCCAGCAGCAGCAGCAGCAGCAGCCACAGGCGCAGGCTCCGCGACGGCGAGCACCGCAGCGCGAGCGGGCGCGGGCGCCTGGCACCTCCCCCGCCGCCGCCGCCGCCGCCGCCTCCCTGCGGCACCATCGGGGGCCTCGGCGCTCCCGCGCGGCGCTCGGGCTGGGACTGCCGGGCGGGCGGGCGGGCGCGCTCGGGGAGCGGGAAGAAGAGCTGCCCCCTGCGGCGGGAGTGGGTGGCGTGACCGGCGCGGCGGGGGGCGGAGGAAGTGGCAGGGACGGCTCTGGCGAGGCGAGGCGAGGCGAGGCGGCCGGCGGGCGGGCCGGCGGGCGACCAGATGTTGCGGAGCGGCGAGCTCGGAGCGTGCCTCGCTCGCTAGCGGAGGGAAGTGGGGCGGGCGAGCGGGGAAACAGACGGAGCCAGCGGGTGTGGGGAGCGGGAAGAGTCCCTGCAAGGGGCAAGCGGGCAGGCGTGGGGCAGGGGAGGGAGCGGCGGGCAGAGGAAGAGGCCACTGGCGGGCGTGGGGCAGCGACGGAGAACCCGCGGCAATAATTCCGGCCCCTGTGCCGGCGGATGAGAAGATCCAGCAAGGATATCCCCGGGGCGATGGAAAGCGAATGGCTCGGGGATTGGGAGGCTTCAGCTGTGGGGCAGCTTTCCCTGCTGCGGGGGGTGGAGGGAACGCAACTGCGGATCCTACGGATGGAGGGTGGAAGGGAAGCGTGCCGGCTGCCGCAGGGAAGCGGGCTAGGAAGCTGCGGGGCAAAGCGGGGAAGGGACACTTAGGGATAAGGCTTCTGCTTGGCCGAGAGATGAGCGAAGGCGGAGGAGGAGGAGGAGGAGAAGCGCGCAGCAGTAAGGAGCGGGCAGTTCTGGCGGAGGGGCAGGTTTCTACCACCTCTGGGTCAGGGCTAGTCTGACATTGCCCGGAATGAGGAGGAGGGGTTTTCAGGGAAGGCCGAACACGAGGAACGAAGATCCTGGAGGTAAGTGGGAGAGCTGAATGGGACAGAAGGCGAATCTTGTCAAGTGGCCAGAAGCCGAAGGGAACGGGGTTTGGGTTTTGTTTTTGCGGGGGGGGGGCGGAGGAATAGGAAGGCTGCGGCTGGAAAGGGGTAGCCAGAGGCAGGGATGCCCAGAGGTTTCGAACGAAGGGGAAGCTGAGCCCGCCTGCCAGGGAGGTCTGAGGAGGGCAGGAGTCGGGGGAGGAGGAACCTCCTAACAGCTTGGAGAAGTTGGGTGTTGCGAATGGGGGAAGGAGGCTCTCGGAGGGAGCGCTGCGAGATAGGAAGAGATGAAAGAGGCTTGGCGGGGGAAAAGAGGGCGCTTCAGCATCTGGCAGGCTCGAGGACCGAGAGAGAGCAGCTGGCTTTCTAGTGGTGGAGTCACCCGTCGTTATGTGGAATTGCTTTTGCCACAGAAGGATTCCCATGTTGGGAGGAACTAGAAATCTCTGCTGTCTGCATGCGAAAGGATTCAGAATAAAAGTATCTCTTTGCATCTAGCTCTCTAATCATGGCCTTTTCTCCAAGAGTTCAGGCCTCCTATCTGGAGAGAGCAAAGCCAAACATTCAGGGAACTGTCCTCTGTTGATTTTATGATGGAGTCCAGATTCAGCCTTTTCTTTTCCATTTCTGCCTCATACCAGGAAGCAGGAGTCTCTGGGAACAAGTGTAATTGCCCATGGCTTATGTCTGCTCACACAGTGGAGAACTAGAATATCCCTGTTGTTCAGATCAGCAGTTTATTTGTTCACAAGATTTATCTATCACTCTACATCCCATAAAATACAAGAGCGGTGGACTCTAAAAAGTGGAGCAAATAGTGTGCTTAGTGACTTTGGGAGCTTGGCAGAGGCAAATACTGAGGGAAAGAAAGAGTAATTGGAGTATTTTCTTCTTTAGAAAGAAAATTAAACTATCATTTGTCTTAGATGTGTTGCTCAGAGGCTCAGGGCATGTTATAGTAAATACTTGTACTCATTTCTTCCTTACAGAAATACAAACCTTTGTGGCTGAATCTCAGAGAAGGATATCAAGCAGCAGAGTGGAAAAAGTTTTGCTTGCAGACTGGTGTCCCAGTCTGAATGGGCAATCCTAGGCCAGATGGATTACTGTTCGTGACTTAGTACAGTGGTTCTCAAACTATTTTTCCCTGCAAACTACTTGAAAATTGCTTTCTCAACAGATAATTTAATGTTTTTTCTTTTGTTCTATAAATTAAAGGGTATATAAAACTTATTTAATATCTGTAGTCTTTCCTGCCTACTGCCTATATTTGTGAGCAAAACTCAGTCAAGTCAATGGCTGAATTTTCTAGGGAAAAAGCAGTAGATTGAACCAATGCCATAGGATGAAAGCCAGGGGCTTTAATCCTGATTCTTGTTCAGTCATCCACCTCTGACCTCTGTTTCAGTCATTAGAAAGATTCTGGACAACCTGAAAGGAGTTTGCAGGGTGCTAGGGTCTACATACCACAGTTTGAGAAACTCTGCTTTTGTGTAAAGCAGTTTCATTTGTTTATATATGGCGAGAGACAAACTAGTCTTTCTTTTCTTTCATTCCTGTAATGTCTTACTTAAAAGAAAAAAGACTGGTAGCAGCTGCAGCAGGATACCTAAAAACTGGAGCAGGTGCAAATTATGCTTTCTGCTCCCTTCTGCCTTCACTCCTCAGTGATCCTGTGTACAGTCGCTGTGTGAATACTGGCCTCTTTGCCCCCCTCCATTGCTTCAGGGGAGTGCTTTGCATTTGCACTTTACAATCTACTGCCAGAAAGTGAGGGAGGTGGATTTGCTATTGATAGAAAGGTCAGCCAACTGTGCAAAACCAGTTTCTGTTGGGAGGAAAACAGAAGGAAATCCTTCTCTGGACCTCATTCTGTGTCAGAAAGTTGTACATGTGTTGCATGAGTGCACCTCTGCAGAATGCTTAGACTGCAGAAATTACTATGTGTTCATATGTGTAAGGTGCAAAGGGGCTCTGGCCGGGATCTCCCACTGTAAGGCTCCAGTACATTTCTGCATGAGGCACTTGTTATTCCTTACTCATCGTTTATGGGTGTTGTAGGTCGGCAATCACTTCTTTGTGAAAAGAGTACTTTAAAGGGGGTATTTTTTAAACACACACACAAGGAAAACGCTATGTTTGTTAATGGGGCAGAAAATACTTTTCTCACTCATGTATTTGCATTATTCCACTATACTGCAATGCCATCTAGAGGTTATGCAGCAGAAAGGCAGGCAAAAGTGCCATTTGTGTAGTGCCCAGCTCTAATTTGTCAGAAATTCAAAAGTAGATAGAGTGATGCCGACAAAAGTGCGTATAGTCAAGGCTATGGTTTTCCCAGTTGCAATGTATGGTTGTAAAAGCTGGACCATAAGGAAGGCTGAGCGCCAAAGAATTGAGGCCTTTGAATTGTGGTGCTGGAGGAGACTCCTGTGAGTCCCTTGGACCGCAAGGAGATCAAACCAGTCAGTCCTGGAGGAGATCAACCCTGACTGCTCTTTAGAAGGCCAGATCCTGAAGATGAGACTCAAATATGTACTTTGGCCACCTAATGAGAAGGAAGGACTCCCTGGAGAAAACCCTGTTGCTGGGAACAATTGAAGGCAAAAGAAGAAGGGGACAGCAGAGGATGAGGTGGCTAGATGGAGTCACTGAAGCAGTTGGTGTGAGCTTCAGTGGACTCTGGGGGATGGTGGAGGATGGAAGCCTTGGAGGAATGTTGTCCATGGGGTCACGATGGGTCAGACGTGACTTCACAACTAACAACAACAAGATACAGTGAATGAACAGCCTCATGTAGAAGATCTCTCACTTTCAGCACTATATCTTCTGGAAGTTGCATGTGTTGAGGACATCATTTAGGTTGGAGCAGAATCCTGTTAGCTGCTCTCCCAGGGACTAATATGTTGTATCTGGAGCTGCTCTGGAAGTTGAGTCACACTGCAGCTGCCAGGAATTCAACTGGTGTAGCCACGTGGAATCATAGTAAATAAATTCTGAAGGAGCAGTGCTGGGTACCTATTTGCTTCTAAGCCCAGTGCAGGTAGCTGGTGCTTCCCTTTCAACCCCAAATGGCTTGAAATGCAGAGACTGGTAGGGGCAGCTCTCCTTGTACCAGCTTGATACAATTGATACTGACTTGGCCCCCTTTTTTCTGCTGGGTCAAAATCCTTTCCTGTATACTCAGGTTTTCTAAGTAGGGCTATGTTGTGTGCTGTTAATTTAGCTGCTCCCAACTTTTATTCTGTTCTCTTATTGTGGATTTAACTTTGATGAATGATTGTACTTTTGCTCCTTTCCCCTCAGGGTACACATGTCTTGGAGTGGGTCCTGGAAGGCAGAGGAGGGACTACCCTAGCTGGGCTGTCTCTGTTCAGACAGCTCCCACAAACATGAAGGGGAAGTGGTGTCACACCTACTCGTCATGACCTCTGATCTGATGTTGCCATGTCCAGTGACCACATGCTTGGCACTGTGGCAACAGGTACCTGTGATCATTCAGATACAAGTGGGATTTCCCCACACAATCAGGAAACCTGTCTGGCCAGGGGTCTCAGTTCCCTAGAGAAGCCACACATGGGCACATCTGTACACACTTAGGTCTCATTCACAGGAATACTGCTTGCAGCATTTCCGGGGTGCACACCCGGTGAGCACGTTGGTGCCATAGGTCAGAACTAGTGGACATAAAACAGTATCCCTCAAACAATGTGAATAGGAAAAGAAGAGCCATTCAAACAGCCTAGATAAAGAGTTTCCAGAGAAACTCCATTATAAACCTCCCATAATTTATTGTGATCAATATTGGAGGCTCTTCTCAATGTGCAAAGAACCTCTGAGAGAGGTTCAGAACATGGCAATGAGGGGGAGGTTCCTTTGGCTTTGGTGCTATTGCTGATTTTTGACATCTGGTCAAGACCTCCAAGCATTTGAAGCTATTCAATGAGGTTTTTATTCTATACTCCTGTTTTTATTTTTATGTCATAAATCTTGCTGCAAGTCACCTTGGTTCTTGTTTGATTGTTTTAAGATAAAGGTAAAACATTCAAATCTTCAAAACAAATATAAAACAAAATGCTCTCATTCACTCCACCCCCCCCCCAGACCTGGTTTTCCTGTCCCTACCAATCTCGCCAACATAAAACTGCATTCCAGCCCTACTAGGCATGCTAGAGAGTCCTCATACTTTAACGAACCTCAGGGTCCCCCAGAGCCTGGTAATTCTTCCCTTTTGTGGAAGATGGGCCATTTGGGATATGGATTTTCTGTTGATGGATACCATGGGCCCTCCATGGCACCTGCAGGTCCCCACAATCCTTGTTTAAAAATCCCATTTGTAAAAAAAAAATAGGTATATGGATTTGTGTATTTACATAGCAATGAATACTTACAAAATGCATAGAGATTTCTACGAATTAAAATGAACTTCAACAAAAGTGGATCAGATATCCAAATAAATCCCCATTTTAAGGTGGAGTCTCCAGGCCACTCGTTCAAATATTGAACATACTGTAATATCTTCAATCCATTGATTTATAGGAGGCAGGGGATTGTCCTTCCAGGATTGAAATACTGCTCTTCTAGTTGTCAAAAGGGCATGGAGGGTCCATTTGCAATGACCATTTGTTAATTTTCATGAAGCAGGCCAATAATTTAAAAGCATATGCACAAAAATGAATAGTAAAGAATGTTCAATCTGATATTTAAGTGTGAAATAACCTCCTCCCCAAAAGAAGCAACTAGTGGACATTGCAGAAACATGCGTTTAAAAGAAGTAGTTGCTAAATGGGAGCATGTGCAATTTGCTGATTTAGCTGATTTATAAAAATGTGTGATGTGCAATAGACATAAAACAAACGTTTTTACTGAATAAGATAGCCTAAAATCCAGAGAAGTGGCAGGTAGATGCCAAAGCAGCAATTCACTCATTAGACATCTTGTGATGGTACACACAGCAGTTTCTCACTTTCCCAAATTTTTATTTTTTGCAGTTGGTAATCATATTATTACCTAGCACATAAAAGATGTGAAATAGATCTTGTCTTATCTCCCTCTAACAACCAAAGCCATTAAGAGAACAGAGTTACAGCCTAAAAAGCATTACAGTGTGCCAATCGTTGAGGAAATATGAGAAGCTCTGTTGTCCTAGGCTGGAATAATCTAGTGCAGGTTTTTCTAAAATGAATCTAGAGTGTTTTCTGGTGTAAGGATGCTGAGGCCATCTTGATTTGGACTTGAATTATTAGCTATAAAATAGATAAAAACTGCATATTATTACATTTATATTCCACCTCCCTTCTGCAAAGAACTCAAGGGGAACTTACAAGGTTCTCCCCATTTTATCTTCACAATAACAACCTTGAGAGAGTTGTTAGAGTCTGGGAGTCCATGACTGGCCCTAAATCACAAGTGAGTTCCATGACTGAGCAAGAATTTGAATCCAGAGCTCCTGGGTCCCATGTCCAATGCTCTATCCACCATGACACATGGGCTCTTGGTGTGACATATGGAAGTATTTTTAAATGTGAGCCAAAGAATTCAACAGGACAATGTTGCAGTTCTCTCTGGAACCGTTTAGACAGAAACTGAATGCAGTACAGCTGTGTCGTGTATTTTCTTTCCTAATGGTTTGGAAGTGTGTCACATGCCATCATGGGTCCACCTTTCAGACAGAACAGTCTCCATGATTATATGCACCACTGCACTGTCTGTTTTACTAAGATGTATGACTGGCCCAGGCAGGACAGATCTGGACTCACCTGAGATAATTTAGTGGACCGGTCAGCCTTGCTTACTAATAGTGAACTCTTTCTCCTGATGGTGGGTTATGAAACCGAAACAGCACCGCTGCTACAGAAGCTTGGGTGAACCCCAATATACACAGAAGCACCCCTACCAAAAAAGTGTTAAGGTGCGATCCTATGCCTGTTTAGATTGAAAGCTTCCTAGGATCTTTTCGATGTCAAAACATGCAGAAGGTTACAACTTTAAGGAAAAAAGAAGAGAGAAATCCCAGAGCAGCCCAAGCAGGACCAAATATATTGACTAAGCTGGGGTGGGCAGGTAGCGAAAGGGAAAGCAGTATCCCAAAAGATGACATGACTGGCTGACAGGCTGGACCCCTGAGAAAAGCACTCCATACGGCAACCTTTTGTTGCAGCACAGACTTATCTACAGCTTTTCACCAGTATTGCTAAATTGAGGTCATATACCACAACAAGCAACAAGCACATTATCTTCTTCAGACCAGGTTGGAAGAGCTTTCAGAAAGGGACCTGTTGATTACCACTGGGAAGAGCGACACTGGACTAAATGAGCTTTTGCTCTGATCTAGCCATCTGTTCCTGCAAGTACAAGATGTAGTATGGCAATAACTTGGTCTCCTGAGGTGCTTTCAGTTACAGGGCTGGATCCTGGATTTGCCTTCCCCAATAAGGAGGGCTCTTCGCCCAGTTTGGAGGGAATTCCCTCTCCCCTCCCCACTGCAACTCACCCCATTCAGCAGGATCTCCCAACTCCCTCCGGGGCATTTTTAGGAGGATGGAGGGGCTGGGAAGTCTACTTGCACCAGCTCAGTTGATTCACCTTAAATCTGGATCAAACCTGAAGTTGATATTATGCAATTACTCTATCTCATTTACAGACTATAATGTGGGGGGTATTCTCCACATGATGCTATTATCCTTGTAATCTTCCTAAGATTGCCCACTGCTGCTTCAGTTTATTTTCTTACAGTGAAAAATCTGTTCTGGAATAAAGCATGAAACATCTGCAGTATGCATTCAGATTATGCATAATAGGAGCCCTTCTTTGGGAAGCTTCTGGATCCAAAACAGGTGAATATGCAAGAGAGAGAGAGAGAGAGCAGTCCATAGGCTACCTGAAAGTCACTGAAGAAGAAAAATAATAATTACTAACTACTTGGTGACAGGAAGTTTGTCCTTGATGGTCTCTTCAAAGAAAGGTGTGAGATTAATTTGTACCTTGAACCCCAACACCTAGAAGCAGCAAGCCTGCATGTGAAGGACTGCGTAGCCTGGCTGGATGCCCCTCCACAAACACCTGTACCTCCACCTAGAAAATGGATCAGCAGAGAGACCGTTCTAGTAGCCAGAAGCCTGCTCCCATCTGGGAGCTTTCCAGATACCCTGGACTGCAACTTGCATTATTTCTAGCCTGCATTGGCCATGCTGACTGGGAAGGATGGTAGCCAAACATATCACTGGGTGCAGGGGAAGGCAGTGTTGGCCTACAGACTTCTTCCTGACATGGCAGAACTTTCCTCCAGGTGAGTCCTCACATACAATCTGATACAGGTCTGTCCAGAGTTTTGCCGCCACAGTGAGAACTATACCTAAGTCAGTTCGGGCTGAATAGCAAATGTTGATCAAGGCAACCTTTAATCCAATACTGCCTTCCATGTTGATGCAGAGCTTTCAAGGGAAGGGGAAAGGAGCTTTGCTGTACCTGAAGGCATGTCTGAATGCCATTTTTAAGTGGAAAGACTGCAAGCAAATGGGAAGAGCCCCAAAATAACACTGTATTTTAGATGGAAGCGCTTACTACCAAGAATCAGTCCTTAGCAGAAACATTCCAGTATTGGCATGGTCAGGGTTAGGGTACAGAAAGTCAGGAAATCACCACAAAATTCAAAGGAAGGGTATGGACTCCCTTGGCAAAGCTCCATGTCTCCCAGCCACTTGGCTTCCTTGCATAGAAGCCCATTTTGCTCCCTCCGTCAGCCAGGGGACAAGGTAGTACTGGGATGCGTGAGTCTGGAGTCTGTACATAGATTATAGTGATTTATTTCTCCGTGGCCTGGAGAAGCACCTGACTGAAAGGCACATGATAAATCTTCCAGCTATACATACCACGTCCTTCCTTCTGTATTTGGTTTTGTATGCACACATCAGACAAGGAAAATGGGAAGCCCTTATGCAACAGCAGTATTCTTAGCCAGCAGTCTTCTTTAAAAGACCCCTGTGGTGTAACGGTTCAGGGGGCAGGTCTGGGACTCGGGCGATCTGGGTTCTTGTCCCTGCTCAGCCATGGTGTCAACGAGTGACTTACGGCCATCCACAATCACCCCAACCTATCTCACAGGGTTGTTGTTGTGGGGAGAAGACTGAGAGCAGGAGGAGGAAAATGGGGTAAGTCATTCTGAGTCCTTTAAAAAAGAAAACGGCAGGATACAAATCTAATAAAATGAGGGCATGAAAGCTGAGGATATGGCTTCACACAGTGGGACTCTCGCCTGCTCTTCCTTGGTCCTCCTCTCCAGAAGGAAGCAGTACCATGACCCTGTGTAGACTTGAGGCCAATGTATACAATGCTGCAAATGTCATCAGTTTTTGTCCATTTCTTCTGCTCCAACCCCTGGTGTGCAGCTGTCCAAGACACAGGAAGGACTGAGCTTTCTGTATCCCACTGCAAACATCTTAAGTGCAGGTTTGTTTGTACTGCTACACAGAAGGTTTAATCTGGCATCTTGCAATGAGTGGGCAGGCCTTTATAATGGAACTGCTATGCTCAACAGTGACAAGTGTGCAGCAATTTTGACATTCACTACATGATATTATAGGGATCTTAAAACCCTAACCAAACAGGTTTTCAAAGACATAATTGATCTTAGATAAATTTCCTGCCTAAACTTACCAAGCTTCTTATTTCCTTTTCACAGGATGCCCAAGGCAGGAAAAAAAGGCATTGAAATCTTCAGCTAGGTAGTAAAAGAACGACAAATCATGTTATTTCTAAATATTTATACACCATTTTTCTGCGCAATCCATGTTCACAAAGAAGTTCAGGTTTGCTACCTTGTGTGCTGGTTTTTGGTAGAAAGGCAGAACATCAATCTAAACAAGCAAAATGAATGTCTTAGTGTTCTCCACTGTAATGGTGAGGGACTTCTGGATGTTTTTTCTGCTAATAAAAATATTTTCCTACTAGTTTTTGCATGCCTGTTTATTTATGTTAGGCCTGCTGTGTTCAGTCACCTAATCAGTTGAAACAACTTTAACTCAACTAAAATATTCGTCTAATTATCAGACAGCTGATAGGTCTAGATGCAGAAATAATTATTATAATTTAATTAGAAATGCAATACATCTCACTATACTGGAGAAGACTGCAACCAGGTGGCTGGTGTGCCGTGCTCCCTGGTTTGCTGTCCAAATGATCACTTTGATGTTCACCCTCAAAGCCCACTCTGCTCTCCCTTCTAAGGGTGCCTTATCTTCAAACCAGACAAGATTGGACAGTCAATCAAATAGAGGGTTATCTTCAAATAAGAGAAATGTCCTCTGAGAGCCTTTGAAACAGAGAAATGTCCTCTGCAAAATAGGACACATGGCCACCTTATATTTAGGCTTTTGCAGAACACCTCAGTACATATATCTTGACTGTTAGAAGAGAGATGGATGGGATGCCATTTAAATGTTCTGATTTGGGCAAGCACCAAAATATCTTGGCCTAAATCTAGATAAGATTTAGTTGGTCTTTTGTGGCTGCATTCCTGTTGACAGTTATGTAAATCACATATTCCTACTGAAGTCAACAACAGCCTAATGAAATCTGAAGTTTTGGTCTAAAAACTCGTTAAAGCAAATCATTCTCTTCTTTTGTAGACTTATTTGGCAAGATTACTGGTCTGAGCTCTCTAAAGTGAATTGTTGAGATTAAAGGCACTTAAGATGAGTGGTTTGGATGCTTGGGGCACTTGGAAAATCAGTGAGATCAACTTTAAAAAAAAAAAGGTTGAATATGTTCTGTTCCAAGAAGCCTTGGAGACTTCAAAGTTTCTTGAACTCAAGTCAGGAAATATGTGATAGGAGAGATTTTTCTCTACTTAAAATGTGAACCACATCTTGAAAAACTAAATTGACCCCTTTGCTCTCTGGTAAGATAGAGAATTATTTTCTGCCAAATAAGCTTCAAGCTTCCACCTTCTTAAAGCTTGCATTAAAAGCACCATAAGCTCACAAAGTTTTGATAGAATTATCAGTGTCTCCAAGATATCTGCAACATCAGAAGAGAAACTGGTGACTGCTTTGCAAATATAAGCACTGGGATGTGGGTTCTTGTCTCATGAATCATGCTCAGCTTTTGCTGAGAGCCACCACCAAAGCTTAGGCCAGGTCACAGTTCCAGAAGGTATCAGCTTGCTTATCAACTGTAAGGGCCAGTGCCCTGTCCAGACATAGTTCAACCTGCCGGATCTCAGCTGAGTTGAATATGGCTACAGTCTGCCAAAAGCTGAATCCATTGAAATCCTGTTCATTGAAATTAAAGAATCAAGCACATGCCTTTAAACAAAAACATGCCTTTCTCTTTTAAATCAGGATGACTTAAATTTTTGCTGCATGGTGTCTTGCAATCTGAATGGCGAGGGGACTGTCTCTGAGTGCACACAGAGTGCCGGACTTTCAGCAGTGAGCATGCACACCCAACTCCTCACACACAACTTGTTACCGCTCAGTTTCTAGGGCTGAAATCCTGGCCACGTGTCCTTGGAAGGAAGATTAAACACAGCAGAACTGTAACTTCTGCAAGCACATGCATAGGATTATATGCCACGTGTGGGTGGGTATGTACATAACCTGCCAGGCAGGCCTGAACTTTATGATCTCCTTTTAAACAAAATAAATAATTTCAGCTCTCTTAAGCGCCCCTTACATGGACATGTTGACAAGCCACTCTTGCAAAAACAGTTCCTCCTTTCCTGCTTCTTTCTTCCTTTGTTAAGGCTCCTTTTTAGAGTGTGCAGGCTGTCAAAAGTGCTGGGCAGTGTATTCTCAATGGGCCTCCTCCCTTTCCCATCAGTATCTCAGCTTCCAGTGGAATCTGCAGTTCCCCTTCCCAGCACCACCCCCCTCTAAGCTCAAGCGAGAGACAGGTGAACAAGCAGGTTACAGAAGAGAGGAGAAGCAAGCACAGAAGGTTCTTGTCAGTGGACCCTACTGGGATGTATGCCCGATTACGCCGAGCCCTAATGCAAGCCCTGACCTAGTAATGCCTACAGCCATCGGGCCTTTAACTTTTCCTTGCAGTTTTACAGAAAAGCACACTACCTGTTTTCCCCACAGTGATGCAATTATACACCTTCAGTACAATTATACAGCTAGACAGCAACATACCTTAAGTCCTTTGCCAGTTAATATCAGCTGCAACCTCTTCCCCCAACCCTGGAAAGGCATGTTCAACAGGTAGACTAAAGATATTCAACAGGTGCAGCCATTCCCAATACAGAGATGCCGTTGAATTCAGCACTTGGATTTCTGCCAGTGAAATCTGCAAGATCCTGGCCAACAAAGAACAAGCTGGCAGGCCTCATTTGTCTCTTTTATGATGCCTCCTTGCATCTTAATTGGCAACAATCACAAAAGTCTGGAGGGAAATTTAATACCTAAAGTGACTTTTTCTTCCCCCACCCCATTGCTTTCCCAGCTTGGTACAGCTTGGACTCCAGTGATTTCTTCTTGTACACTTCTGAGGAGTATGCAAGGCTATTGGATACTAACTGAGTACCTATTTTGTAGTTTTTTTTAAAAAAAACCCTCTGCAGACAGGAACCACCATGCCCGTTTACTACTGTTGCGAAACACTATTCCTTCCCTGACGATGCTACAAAACCGTCCCCTTTGCCCAGGATTTATGGCAAACCAGAGGACATACAGTAAATCTCTTCATCCAACCATTGCTGTTGGAAGGTCTGCAAATAAAGGGGAATCCCAATTGTCTCGACATTGATTTAACTGAGCTTTTCATGAGCCATGTTCATGGGGCCGGGGCCAGTGCCAAACTCTGCAGACAGTGCCCCTGTTCTTACACAGAGAAACACTGCCTGGATGCCCACCGCTTGTGACACACAGCAGTATTAGCAAGCTTATAAATCCCTCCTGAGGCTGCCTGGCAGGGGAGGGAGGGATGGCTCCGTCCCTCCTCTACTAATGCACTCACCCACCTGCATGAGTACCTAGTCACCTGAGGCCAGCAGCAGTGATGGGTGAATTGGCCAAGTTTGATTGCATGCAGGTTCTCTCTCTCTCTCTTTTTTTTTCCATTTTTCAGTTGGTTCCATCTCACTCCCACATCAGCTTTTGATTCCTGCTCCACCTGCACAAAAATGTGTACAGGGTTTTGTGTGTGTGCGTGTGCGCATGTGTGTGTGCATGCGCTCGTGTACCTGCATGCACACATACCTTTCCTGGAAACTGCATTTAAAAAAATAACGTGCATTTTTGTGGAGTCTTTTTCTAAATGTGTGCATAGAAAAAAACATTCTCCATGATGAAAGTGTTTTCGTGTGCATGTGTTTCAAATTTATGACATTTTTGTGGGCATTTTTTTGAAATGTGAACATTTCTTGTACACATTACTTCACTTTGTTATGAATGCGCAGGGAGGCTTTTCTGAGAACTGCATTGCAAACTTCCAAAATGTACAAATTTCAGTGGTAAACTGTGTTCCAGCTGTTTTTGAATTCTGGAAGTGAGGTTCTGGTAAATTGAAATTAAAATGCAAAAACAAATCTAAGTACATCAGAAGTTGCCTTGGTCCATCCAGACCAGTATTGCTGACACAGAGTGGCAGCAGCACTCTAGGACATCAGGTAGACGTCTTTCCTTGGCCTATTTGCAGATACCAAGGATTGCACCTGGATCTGTGCACGCCCAAAGTAGGTAGTGTAGCCCTGAGGCATGGCTCCTCCCATCCCAAGCTACCATGCTTTTCTTTGAGCTTTAAGGGCACTATCCATGGTGCTGAACAGGTGGCCACCAACAGGTTCGCCACCATGGAGTACCACGGAGAGCTCCTACAAAGCTCAAAAGAAATGCTTCAATGGGTGAAGTGCCACCCTGACATAAGGAAGCCGCAACATTCCCTGCAGGGAAACTGTTAATGACAAGGCTGCCGTAACGCCACGGCCTGTGGCTCTTCTCTGCTGATAGCTCTCCCAGGCCTTGCATCGCCTTCTACAATAGGGGTGTCAGTAGCATCGGTTTCTTGGGGGAAATCCTGTGGCTCCCAGGGAGCTTCTGAAGGGCCCCGAAATTGTTCAGATCCCCAGATATGAGTTCAGTGACAGCTTCTCAGCCTTGGAGCTGGGAACTGGTGCTTGGCTTCCCTCCCACTTTGCCTCGCTGAGGTCAGGAGAGCAACCTTGCAGAGGGGGAGGAGAGGGTGTTCCAGTGGGTAGGCAGGGGAGAAGGCAGCGGAGGCCAGGATGCAAGCCATCCGGAGGACTCTCTCCCCTTCCAAAGCACCTTTGCTGGAAGGCCGGAAAAAAGTGTCCAGCAACAGTGCACCTGCAGCTCCTCCCACCCTCTATAGGATGCTTGCAGACCTCCAGGTTCAAGGGTGTATGATTGCTGCAATAGGATGGCAACCTTAAGAGGCAGGTGTATCATCACACAAGCTGAACACAGAAATTGGGACCGTGGGGCACACATGTTGCCCACCTCTGCTCAATGCGTCCAAAATCTTCCTGCAGACATTTCCACTGACCAGGCAGCACCTGAAGCTCTTCCAGTGGAGACAAGGCAGCTGGAGCAAGGGATGGCCCTCAGCGCCCCCCAGCCACTTCAACTTCATTGCCTGAAGGACCCCACAGGCAATATAGGATTGTGGCAACTCAGGCGCATTCCACAGCATTTATAGCTTGGACAAGCACTTGCTGCAGGGGTGGGGAATCTTGGGCCCACGGGCCAACCTGGCCCTCCAGAGTTCCTCAATAGCCACACCAGCAGCCTCACACCCTTTCCTCTGCCTGCCAGTCATGCCTCTGAAGCTTCTGCAGGCTTTTCTGGCCCAACTAAAAGGTAGAAACGTTGCTTTTAAAAGTTCAGTCCTGGCAGGAAGCTAAGATAGGGTGGTTTAGGTGGTTGGAGGGTTAGGCCCCACCCTAACCCCCAGGCAAGGGTTTTGCCTTTGGTCCTGCCGCCACCAGAATGTGGCCTGTGAGAAGTTCTCTGAAAGTGAATCGAAAGAGGCTCCCCATCCCTGACTTAAAGGGAGCAGGTCAGCAGATGGCATGAAAACTTAGGAATATGTACATTTAAACCAGTAGAACGTTATACAATCCAACCGCTGCGATTTCCCAGGAACTGATATAGCACTGAGAAGGGATTGTAGGTGCCTTGGTTATTTTATTTATTTATTTATTTATTTTATTTTATTTTTCGATTTATATCCTGCCTTTTTCCTACAAAGGGCTCAAGGCAGCTTACATCTCCTCCATCTTATCCCCACAACAACAACCCTGTGAGGTAGGTTGGGCTGAGAGTCTGTGACTGGCCCAAAGTCACCCAGTTGGCTCCATGGCTGAGCGGGGACTAGAACCCGGATCGCCTGAGTCTCAGTCCCGCGCTCTTAACCACTACACCACACACTCTGGGCTTATGAGTCCCTCTCTGTGGCACTATTCATCTTTGCAGCAGAGTTCCCATACCTTAGCTGAGGTTATGCACTTGTCTCTACTTGTCTTAATTGTGATTATGACTAACCAGGAATTCCCATAAACACAGATCTAGAACTCTAGTCTGAACTGCCCAATGGGTAAACGTATTTGTCTATTAAAGCAATAAAAGGAAAAAAGTACATGGAGTATCTTCTCACAAGTTGGAGAGAAGCACAGTGATTGCTTCCTTGAGCCAGAACTCTTTGCCAAGTGCCTCCATTTGTACCTGCCACCTGCGGGCAACATTTCCTGCATCTGGCAAAATGCCATCCAATCCATGGAAATGGCAGCCCAAGAAATCCCTTTGTCTTCAAGGTGCCACAAGACCTGTTTAGTTTCTCCAGTTTGAGGTACATTTCATATTATGGGCTGAAAAAAGTCCAGGATGCCATTCCAGTAATGGTCACCAGATACTCTGGGCAGCTCACACACATGGGTGGAGAGAGAAGACTCCAGCATCTGTGATTCAAAAAAATACCAAGGTTGAGCACAGAAGTTTGATTTCACCTTTGTTTTTTAAGGATGTTTATGCCATTCCTCACTCAAAAGAAGCTCCTCAGCAACTTAGAAACCATTGTTTTGAAAATCCAGTCCCTGCTCACAGGCCTATAGCCTAAAAGGACACAACATATTAGAAAAGGAGGATGGGAAGGAAAAAGGAGAAAGTTACTCAGACTTTCAGCTAATGGAATTATTTTACGTCTTCTCTCGTCTTGCTCTGTGCAGCCTGTTGAAATGGCCGCTGGTTTATGGCTAATGGCCAACGACAGACCACCTACCCTCCTGGAATATGTTCTTCAATCAACACTGCTGTCGTTTGTGTCATCTAGTAGTCGACTGAGAACAGCATATGATTTCATTTATGGTATGCTACTTTCAAACCATTCTAATTGCACAGCAACTTCAAAACCCATTCATCCTCATACCATTTTGACATTTGCTGTGTGTGATTTGTAAGGACATCTGGCACATCTGGCCTAAAGCAGTTCCTTAATTGGACTAGACCACGACTGATTAAAAAATAATAATTCTAGGCTAGATTACTCATAATGGCATTATTTTCTTTCTGGCTAAGGACTTACTCATTGAATTATAAGGCTGGAAGGAACCTAAAGTCATCAAGTTCAACGTGCCCCCCAGGTCCCCCCCCCACATACCAATCCCAAGACGACACTATTGCACACATGGTCCATCCACTTTATGCACATAATTGTGCAATACATGCAAAGAGCTGGATTGAACAAGCTCTCCCCAGATGAGGAAACCCACCCCAAGCTAATTCTTGCTTGGAGGGGGGGTTGAGGGATGTGAATCCCCCATTGGTGCCACTGGAAGGGCATCTCCTTCCAATGGGGAGCAGTTCTGGATGCATGATTTTTCTCTGAACCACTGCAGGGAAGGCAGGCATTAAAATCCCTCTCCATGCCTGCTCTTTTATTTTCAGCCCAACCAATGTAACGTGCATTTTTGAAAACATTCATGTGAAATGCAGCATCTGATTTAACATCAAGCTGAGATGGACCCTGACTGCAATGGCTTCTTTCCCCAAAACCCAGGAAATGGTAGCATAGCAGTGTGCTATTGGGAAATGCATTAGGGGCCCATATCTTCTTCTTACCTGTGCTGGAATGACAGAGTTTTCCACAAGGGGGTCAGTTGAAAGCTGCCGGTGCTGGGCGTGGGCCGGAAAGGTGGTGCCAGCGGTGCACGTGGGCCAGCATGGGGGCGGTGCATGTGGGCGCGCACAATGAGGAAGGGACAGGGTGCGTGGGTGGGTGGGGGGAGGTGAGGTGCAGGTGGGGGTGGGGGTGGCTTGCCCTGCAAGGCGGGTCGAGCAAGCCAACTGCTGTCTCCCCATGCGCGGGGCAAGGTGGGCGGTGGTGGGCGCACCCGTGGGCACAGTCACGGGCACACGGCGGGTCCAAATGGGCAAGGCAGGTCAGATCCAGCCCCCGGGCTGTATTTTGAGGACCCATGCCCTGGAGGAACTATTGCCACTTTAAGGCCACAGTGTGAAAAAGCCCTGAGGATATATTTGCCCTTTGCACCCCAAAGAATCCTGTTCCATTTTTTTCTGCGATGCTAAAAGCTTAGCCTTCTTACACCTGTGCTGGACTACAGATCCCATCACCACCAGCCACTATGACCCCTGGCTGGCTGTGGCACCCCCATTTTCATTCCAGGGCTGAGATTTAGTCAAAACCATCCAGGCCTTCTATTATTTATTATTTATCCATTTGGAGTTTTTGTATGCAGTCCCATTCGCATGAGCCTCGGGATGGCTTCCATACAATAAACAAACAAACAATATAAATAGTACACATAAAATCCAGATTCACCCTGGCTGTAAAATTAAAACTAATAGATAATATTAAAAGTTGTTAAAATATTGTTTAAATAAAAAGGTCTTGGCCTGGCACCGAAAAACAAATTATTATTATTATTATTATTATTATTATTATTATTATTATTATAATAACATTTCTATGTTATAACAACGGCACCAGGCAGACCTCTTTGGGAAGCGCATTCTATATGTGGGGCATCACCACAGAGAAAGCCCTCCTCCGGGTACTTAGTCTCCTAATGTCTTTCACGGAGGGTTCCCAGAGAAGGGCCTCTGCTGCCGATCTCAAGGGGCGGGAGGGCATATATGGATGCAGACGTTCCTTTAGATAACCAGGTCCCAAGCCATTGAGGGCTTTATAGGTGATAACCAACACCTTGAATTGAGCCCGGACTTTGATGGGGAGCCAGCAAAGCTGGTAGAGGACTGGGGTTATGTGAGAGTAACACCCAGTCCCCATCAGCAACCTGGCTGCTCTATTTTGCACCATCTGAAGCATCTGGACCGTCTTCAAGGGCAGCCTAACGTAGAGCGCGTTACAGAAGTCCAATCAGGAAGTAACCAATGCATGTGTCACTGTCGCTAGGCAATCGTCCTCCAGGTAGGGACACAGCTGGTGGGTTAACCGAAACTGAAGGAAAGTGCTCCTCGCCACCGCAGTCACTTGAGCTTCCAAAGACAGCTCTGGGTTGAGGAGCACTCCCAAACTGCAGACCCTGTCCTTTAGAGGGAGTGCAACCCCATTCAGGACAAGGTCCAAGTCACCTACCCAGGAGCCCAAACCACCCACCAACAGGACCTCCATCTTGTCTGGATTGAGTTTCAGTTTATTGTCCCTCATCCAGCCCATTACCTCGGCCAGACACTGGTTCAGTACAGCCACTGCCTCACCTGGATTGGTTGAAAAAGAGAGATAGAGCTGGGCATCATCAGCATACTGTTGATTCCGCAGCCCACACCTCCTGATGACCTCTCCCAGCGGTTTCATGTAGATGTTGAATAGCAAGGGGGACAAAATGGATCCCTGTGGTACTCCATGGCATAGCTGCCATGGCGCAGTCTTAGTCCCTCAGCACCACCTTCTGGAATCGGCTGTTGGGGTAGGAGCGGAACCACTGCAAAGCAGTGCCTCCTACTCCCAGTCCCACTAGCCTATACAGAAGGATACCATGGTCAATGGTATCAAAAGCCGCTGAGAGGTCTAGGAGGATCAACAGGGATGTATTACCCCTGTCTCTCTCCCTGCACAGGTCATCATACAGGGTGACCAAGGCAGATTCAGTACCGTACCCGGGTCTGAAGCAGGACTGAAACAGGTCCAGATAATCAGTCTCATCCAAGAGTGCTTGGAGTTGTCCCACCACCACCCGTTCCAACACCTTGCCCAGAAACGGGATGTTGGCCACCGGTCTATAATTGGCGGCCATCTCTGGATCCAGGGACGACTTCTTTAGAACTGGCCTGAGTACCGCCTCCTTTAGAGGGGCAGGCACCTGGCCATCCCTCAGAGAGGCGTTGATGACCTCCAGGATCCAGGCACCAATCCTGTGTTTGGCTTTGTTCAGTAGCCACGATGGGCAAGGGTCGAGTAAACAGGTGGTGGGACGTACTTGTCCAAGCACCTTGTCCACATCATCAGGCCGCAATAACTGAAACTCATCCAATAATATCTGACCAGACGGAGACATTGGCACCTCTCCTAAGGGATCTGAATCACTAGTGGAGTCCAGCTCATGACGAATCTGAGTGATTTTCTCCTTAAAATGCTTGGCAAAGTTGTCACAGTGGGCCATCGAGGGTGGTACAGGATCTTTCTTAGGGCCTGGATATACCAGCCCCTGTACCACCCGAAAGAGCTCCGCTGGATGGCACTGTGAGGAGGCAATGGAAGTGGAGAAGAATTTTGTCTTCGCCGCCCTCATCGCCTAAGCATAGGCTCCATAGTGAGCTCATAAGTGTGTTTGGTCAGATTCATCCTGTGATTTCCTCCACCTATGCTCTAGACGTCTCCCAACCCGCTTCATTGCCTGTAATTCAGGTGTATACCAAGGGGATGAACAGGCTCTGCTAGGAGGGAGAGGACGCTTAGGAGCAATCGTGTCAATAGCTCTGGCCATTTCCCCATTCCACAGTTCAATCAGAGCATCAACAGGAGCACCAGCCTTATCAACTGGAAACTCCCCCAGAGCCTTCAGGAATCGGGACAGACCAACACAATAGGGTCCGCACCCCTACAGAGGGAAAGGCTGGCATTGAGCTCAAACCTCACGAGGAAGTGATCTGACCATGACAGGGGAGTCAAACACAAATTCCTCACCCTCAAATCACCCTCTTCCTGCCCTGTCAAGAAAACCAGGTCCAGCGTGTGTCCACGTTCATGGGTTGGGCCTATGACATGTTGAGACAGCCCCATGGCCATCATGGAGGCCATGACGTCCTGAGCCGCCCCGATCAGAACAGTCTCGGCATGGAGACTGAAGTCCCCCAGGACCAACTTCCTGGGCGTCTTCAACACCAGATCCAAGATGATCTCCGTCAGCTCAGGCAGGAAGTCTGATGGGCAGAAGGGTGCATGGTACACCAGCAGAATCTCCAATCTGTCTCAGTCACCCAATGCCAGATAGAGGCACTCTAGACCCGGTCTTGAGAGAACAGGAAGCCCCGCAAGGGAGATAGAAGCTCAATAAATTAAAACGACCCCCCCTCCCCTCCCCTCCCCTCCGGGCGAGGCTGGTGCTGGACCAGATTGCCAGGTGGGCACAGTAAAGAGAGGGAAACACCCCCCCCTCCTGCCCAGGTCTCTGTTATGCAAGCCAGGTCGGCCCCCTCATCCACAATCAAGGCGTGGATGAGGGATGTTTTGTTGTCGACCGACCTGGCATTAAGCAACAGCACCATCAGGCCCAAGGGGTGGTTGATTAAGCATACCCAGAACCTTCTGGCTGGGGGAATAACCAGAAGGGGGAACAGGTGTCAACCATCTGTCCATCTGGTTATTCTGGAATAACCAGAAGGGGGAACAGGTGTCAACCATCTGTCCATCTGGTTATTCTGGAATAACCAGAAGGGGGAACAGGTATCAACCATCTTTCTTCCATAAATAGCTATCATTCTCTGAACTTCAAAGTGTATAATGTGCAGACAGAGTAGAGACATGGCATCAGCCAGCCCCACTCACACCTTAAGCATATTCTATAGATCTAGGGCAGGTAAGGTGCTACTTTTTGTTTTTTAAGTAACACATTTCCTTCCCAGCATCTGGGATCACTTCTAAGGAAGCGTGGCCTCCAGCCACTATAACCTTCATGATGTGGCTCAGAGAGACATTCCCAGGAAATGAAACGAAGAGTCCGCTATGGACTGGCAGCATGCCCAAACACCACCGAGAGGAGGGAAAGAAGGAACAGGTTGCAGAAATTGTGGATGCAAAGGAGCTCTTTGGTTTGTTGTGGCTCAACCCCGCCTCTGCTTTGTTCACAGCTGATTGGGCACATTGCTTGTCTTTTGCACCTGGCCACACCTCCCATGGCAGCCATTTTAGGCTGGCAGTTTCTCAAATTGCTGAACATGCCCATAGGCCCCAAAAAGTCACCAACCCCTGCACCAGGCTCTCTCTGCAATCCCTAAATGTGAAATCCCACTTAGGCCCTGCACACTGAGTTTGGAATTTTGCAAAAGCGACTCTTGAAGTTTACCAAATAACTGAGGAAATCCTTAAATAAAATCTAATGGTGCATGTCTTGGCGCAGCAATGCCATTGGCCTCAGCTGCCTTACTCAGTCTCCTTTCAAAGCCATATTTCCAAGTGTTTTCCTGGAATGTGTCCACTGTCAGCGGAGGAGCCAGGTATACTCTGACAAGCGAGGCTTTTGGACAGGTCACACCCAAGTGGCACATTGCCACAGAAGCATGCTGGGTTCACTGAAACACTGGGCTTGAGAAAAGGCCTCTTTCCATGCAGAAGAGCCCAAGTAACCCAGTTCAGGCAAGGAACGAGAAAGTTCAGCTTGGAAGGGTGTTTGCACAAAATCCCAGATGTGGTCCACCTCTGGGGAAGCCTTCTCTGACCTTGAGTCATACAGAACTTCTGGACTAGAGCTCTTGGAATTCCCGACCAGAGGCCATGCCCCTGGGAGCCGCAGTCCAGTTGAAGTCTGCAGGAAGGATAACAGTGCTGTCCGAGCAAGGTGGGAAGCCCTCTCATCCTGTGGTCTGGCAGGAGCCCATGGGAGCTTGGAGCCCAGCTCCAGCTTGCCTGCTGTAGGACATCTCTTGGCCCCAGTGGGCCAGCAGGGCAAAGTGGTTATCTAGACCTGGAGAGACACGTCTTGAAATCCCCAGTCAAAGCTGAAGCTCTCTGTGTCTCTTTCTCTGTTGTGAGGATGAAGTGGGGCCAGGGTGGGGGGAATGCCTTCTTAAGCTCCCTAGAAGAAATAATGAGCTGTAAGTAAATCACTGACATCAGTTATATGAGATTTATTTTTAATGTATTCATTTTATCATGAACAGATCTATAACAACAAAAGAGGGTGCGCATCTTTCAGTGGCACAACTCCAAGACCACATAACCTAGACCCCTGAAATTTGGCATGCACAACACTGAACTGTAACAATTTACAGCTGTGCTTTTTAAAAACATTATAAGAGCACAGGCTTTATCTACGTACAGCTCATCACACTTTCGGTGGTATTCACAGGACCCTACTGAAGACGTTATCCCTAGGACTGCATGACATAACAAGCCACTTTTGACTGTCACCATTGTTTGTCTGTCATGTTGTCTGAACCCAGTTGAGGACTGACCATTGTGGCTTGTCACTATTGTTAACCACAGTAAGACACAAGAGTCTGTGCTAGGGTTTATCTTCACCAAGCTCGATTGTCATGACATCTGAATTGTGAAGAGCTGTGTTATTGTCACTGGCTTACAGATACTAGGTAGCCTCTAGACAGCCATGGAATTTCTTGGAGTCTAGGCTCCAACCTGCGGAGCTTGCTCTGAGGTCGAAGCTGAGACTCCAAACTTTGAGAAGCCCACCACTGGCCTCACAGCCAGGGCAGGCAGGGCAGTGCTGAGGTTGCAGAAGCAGGCTTTTGGGGATGGGGAGAGGGGAGGAGACAGGTGCCAGCAGCTGGTGACGAATCCTGGCAGGGCCTCGCACGTCATCCTGCCCAGCCCAAGGCTGAACACACAGCTCAAATCAGCTAACTGTTTCGCATAGCAGAAGCATGCAGAAGGAGTGCAGAGGGTTGTGGCCAATCATGGAATCACCCCCTAAATAATGCAAGTTAATGTGAATGTGTCCACATGTCTGAAGCCTGTAATACCATCCATACCAGCAAGGAGCCTAACCAGCACAGAGCTTTGCCATCTGCAGTTTGAAGTGAGAAAGTCCAAATTAATGGGCTGCTCCCTCTCCTTCCCCTTGCTGTGGGGCCCTCTCTTAGGGAAGCAGCATGGACTGCCAGAGTGCACTGTGGCATGGGTCATCCCTAGGGAGGCCTCTACAAACCGGGGTGGCCATAATGGGTCCAACTCTCCCAGCGGCAGTGGCAGCCTCTTCATCCTGGGAGCAGACTCTTTCTCCAGAGCTGGGCCGTCTCAGGGTCAGGATGGCCCCTGTTCCCTCTTGCTCAGCTTTCCTCTCTGCCCCACAACATGGAGAGTTTATGAGCAAGAAGGGCAGGACACTGGTGCCTTGATCATCTCTGGCCCAACCATGCTTCCTCCAAAGGACCAGCCAGAGAATGGCAGGTGCTACGGCACCCCTGGGGTCACGCCTGGGCGTACTGGGCCCCCGCAGGGCTGATGCTGCTCTCTGCACCACCCTTTCCTCCACCTTTAGAAAAACATGTTCTTTTGGGGGCGAGTATGCTCAGTTTATGATTTTTTTATCCTTAGCATACATTATCTTATTCTACAAAGAAAATAAGGACCATTCCCACCAAATGTGTTCAGGACTAGGGCATCCTATTCCTATAGTCTTAAAGGTGCCATGATATAAAACCCTTGGCAATGTGTGACTGCAGAGGCTCTAAGTATTTCTTTTTTATCTGGGTTTCTTTGCTTTTTCTCTAACCTATCAGGGACATTGGAGGAGTTGCAAAGCATGGAATAGCTGCTGGTGAGATAAAGAATATTAATAGTTTACTTCTACTTCACAACTCTAGCATCTGAAAGAGGGAGGGCGAGTCCAGGTTACAAACTTACTTCACTGCACCCATGAGACCCCTCCCCTCATCCTTTCAGTAACACTTCCAGCACTGGCTGTTACTGTTTTTGAAATTATTATTATTATTTTCATCACACTGCATTTATATCCCATCTTCTTTCATCTTGTGAGGAATCCAAGTAAGCTTGCATAGCTGCATTTTGTCCTCACAACCACAACCGCGTGAGGCAGGGTAGGCTGCGAGCGAGTGACTGGCCCAAAGCCGTCCCGGATCTTCCTGGCCAAGGGGGGACTAGAACCCAGATCTCCCCGATCCCTGGCTCAGCACCATCACCACCACACCACCCTCGCTCATGGAAACAGCCTGACTTTCTGGAATTAATATATAATCCATATGATCACAGGATGATCCTACCCTTTGAAGCCAAGGAGGGGGCGACTGCGGTGGGTGTGTAGGTTGAGACTTGCCTCGTTTAATCCAAACAACAACTCTATGAGGTAGGTCGGGCTGAGAGGTGGCCACCCACTGCGCTCCCAGTCGGAGCCACTACATGACAGATTGGATCTTAGGATGGACTCCAAGAGTTTATAAGTTCTTTCTGGATCAGACAGCTAAGCAGTTTGTCTAATAAATATTCCACACAAGCTGCCCGCCCTCATACTAGCCCTGCTCCAAAGGCCAGCTGTACAAAACTGCTGCGTTCTTCCTCCTGTTTGTTTCTCCATAATTCAATTAATGGGTATTTCTGTGGTGACTAACTGCTGCTGTCTTCATAGCATAAAGTGAAATTAATAATGCTGTTTAGAAGCTCCTCCTGGCTTCAGTTCACTACCACTGAAGAGGGCTGATCTGGGAGTTTTATAGGAGAGGCCCCATGAAAGCAAACATGCTTTGGAGATGGAGCCAAGCACCACGGACAGTTCCCATGCAGCTGAAAAGAACAGCTGCAAGGGACGAGGAACCCCACTGGCATTGGGATCCCCAGCTTCCCCTGGCCTAGCATCTCCCAGGAAGGTAGGGAGACTCCTCTCTAAAGCCTGGAAGATAGGTGAGCAACTGCATGCAGATGTTTCTGAGTTAGAAGGCCCTCTGGCAGCTTCCAAGGGCAGCAAGAGTCCTTTGTCAGAAGATTTATGCCAGCAAGCCAAACTGCACATACCGATGTGGTTTTAACATGCTGGTGGTGAAAAAGAAGATTTCTGTACTGCTTAACAGCCAAAGCTCTCTAGGCAATTCAAAATAATTCATCAAAATAGGTACAATAGTAAAAATGCAGGCCAATAGAAATACAAATACATTAAAATCCAAATAAAATACAGCATAACATTGCAATATAGAAAATTAAAAACCTTTAAACATTTTTATATTAGTTTTGTCAATTATACCTTCAAATGGTATTATGCAAGGCACCTAGAGAACATTGGTTATTGAGTGATATAGAACTCTAAAAACCAACTAGATGTTCAGATAGCTAGCAGAAATACTGATGGCACTGCAACAGCCAAGTGGGGTAAACCTGCTGTGAACAATGGAAAAGGGGAAATAAAATATGTCAGAAAGGTTTTGCGCTCCTATGAAAAAGCTGTCCTGATGTGGTCTGAAGCCCATGGAGCTGACAGCAACAAAAACTAGAACCGGGGAAGGGACTAGGAGACCTGCCTGAAGCCTTTTAAGCTCTAATCCCAGACTCCACGCTACAAAATGGAGGCCTTAAAGGGACTGGCCTCTGGCTGCAGTCTAGCATGTTTTTATCTCTCTAAGGCAATGATGGACAACTTGGGACTCTCCAGATGTTTTTCCTCCAACTCCCATCATCCCGCAGCACTGGCTATGCCAGCTGGACTCACAGAAGTTGTGGTCCAAAACCTCTAGAGCGGTGGTTCTCAACCTTTCCACAGCTGGGGACTGGCGAAAACAGGAACACCACCTCAGGGTCTGCTGAGGCAGAAACGAAAAGCACCATACACATAATACAGTATTTTATGTATTACTTTCCAAAGACAGTATCAAAAAATAAAATAAAATTCTCCAGAACAACCAGAAACTGAGCAACAAAAACGACAGCAAAAGAACAAATACCAAAATTGGTGCGGTAATTGCAGAAATTGGTGGCTCCCAGACAGTTCCCACCAAGCTGTCTCTCCCTTCCCTGCCCCTCCACAGTGGCACCGGCACACCCCCCACAAATGTGATGCCAATTGAGGAAGAGGTGGCAGAGCATAGCCAGCCGCTGTGCCGGTCTGCTGTGAGCAGGATGCAAACCCACATGGACCAGCAGGAATGCTTCCATGGACTGGCTCTGGTCCACAGACCAGTGGTTGAAAACACTGTTCTAGAAGGGCTGAGGGTGAAACTCCTCTCAGAGGTCCTACATTGGCTGCATGGCAACTCTTGGAGCAGGAGGTGCTGGACTAGGCTTGGGGGTCCTTGGCAGCCCAGGTCCCCCCCCCCCCTACTTCCACAGTAGAACCCAAGCCTGAAATTTCCTCTGCTGGCACTGCCAACTTGGCTTGCAATTCCATGCTGAGGTTACTGCTGGATTCTGACATCATGAGAAAAGCACCTTTCATCTCCCTCCACCAAGATTAATGGACAACTATTTGAAATGGTTGAAATATCCCATGAACTTTTGATCCCTCTTAATGCGATTCTTCCCTTTGCTTTTCATCTCACAAATTGGATCTTTTTAACAAACAAGTCATTTTCATCTGTATACATATTTTCATGAAATTGAACCAGAAGAACTGGTAAACAGCTATTTTAAAAGCAAAACGGTTTTGTTGTACAAACTGGATTCTCCTGTCCAAATTTGTGTGTGAGAACTGGAGAGGGCAAAAAAAAGAAGCTTTGCATGAATACCATATAAGGAAGGTGAGAAATTCTATGTTACATCAGCATGGCTAGCTTACATGAGCATTTCGCACCTAATGCTTTCCTCCAACCCTAATCTGGGAAATGTGATCAGATGACACAAATGCGTTTCATAAAACCAAAGGCGTTAGTTCTACAACAAATGCCATTTAAAACACATTTTCTTTGTAAGCATGAAGACATGTCCCACTGCTACTCAGGCAAGCCCATCAAGCAAAAGGTGACACAATCATAAACCGAAGTTCACTCTGGCTGAATTTGGAGGGAGAGCTTTGCCATTGGCCATGTCAGGAGCAATTCAAACCCTGTTATGTAGTCACTTCATTAGTAATGCAGCTTTCCAGGTTGCAATTCCTCTTTGGGAATTGTCTGGAATTTTCTTCCAGTCAATTGCACAAAGACTGGACATATCCAACATTATCTTGCCAACTACTCAAGTAACTGAAACTACTGCTGTTGTCACACACAGCAGCTTTGCATGTCCTATAAAGCAAAGGGGGATGCAAACAGAATGTGTGAGATCAGAATAATCCAATCTGCAAGAGGTTTTCTTATACTTTCACTTTTGCTGACAGAACCACTGAGGCCAGAATTCCCTCACCCAACAAAACAGACTATTTAAATTTTTTAACATTCCACATCTTGTTTCTGAACAAAAGTTCAAAATAGGTTACATACTCTAATTCCATAAAATAGCAAAGAAATATCCATTAAATAATCAATGAAATACAAGTTTAACAACAGGAGATATGCCAGCACCAAGAAGTGCAGTGTATTTGTTCTCAAGGCCTAAAATAATAAAATCAAAAAGGCCCAAATTCTTCAGTTCAAGGCCAATAGAGAGATAGTATGGCATAGTGGCTAGAGTGTTAGAAGATCTAGTTTCTTAGACCTCACTTGGCCATGAAGCTCCTTAGGTGGCTTTGGGCCAGTCAGTGACTCTCAACCTGTCCCCACAGGGGTGTTGTAAAGATAAAACGGAGAAGAGAGGGAGAATTAAGCAAGCTGTCTTAAAGGGGGAAAAAGGGACCATATAAATATTAAGTACTATGCAGGTCAGTTTCATTTTAATACCACAGAATACCCAAAGCTGTCTGGGCTGTTCACAAAACAAACCTTAAAACAATAAAATACATTTTTAATGCAACATACAAATCTTACGTTTAAAGCAGAATAACTGTAAAAGCATAGTAAATTCCAGGAGCAGGGTGAATATACCAAGTAGAAACATAGAAACAGAGTGAGTCAGAAGGGGGCTCAGTACATTTTAAAAGTACAATTTTTAAAAACTGAAAGGCTGAAAGGGTGAACTATAAAAAGGCCTTCATCTGGCACTGTAAAGACTAAAAGGGGAACCTCTTTTTGGAGGGAATTCCACAACTAAGGTCCTCTCCTTAGTAGCTACTTGCCTTATCTTAATGGTAAGCTCACAGGAGAGAATGTTGTCCTTTAGGTCATGGGTCCTCAAACTATGGCCCGGGGGCCGGATCCAGCCCGCCATGCCCATTTATCCAGCCTGTCATGGCCACCTGGACCTGCCGCACCCACCACATGTGGAGAGGCAGCGGTTTGCTCGCTCGGAGAAAACGATCTCCAAGCAAGGAAGCTGCTGCCTCGTGTGTCCGCCTCGCGGCGCCTGCCCGCCCCCACCTCGCCTTGCCTCCCCTCGCCATGCTGCGCACCCCGCCCCCGCATGCGCCGGCCCGCACATCCCACCGGCACCACCTTTCCGGCCCGTGCGCAGCACCGGCAGCTTTCAACTGGCCCCATGGTGGAAAAATTGGAGGACCCCTGCTTTAGGCCTTCCTTCCTCGCAAGAGATCAGGGATCCTGTTCTAAGCAAAAGTCTACACAGTGGTTCTTTTTGTTAAAAAAAAAAAAAAAGGTGTCGGAACTCACGTCACACACATAAACATAATGGTCGCCGCCAGCAGTAAGCAGCGTGCGACCACACACACCAATCCCAAGCCGAGCAGCGAGCCGAGCAGTGCCCTCACTATCTCACTATCAGCATGGACACAAAAGCAGGCCGCAGGCACTATGTTAATGATGTTTGCTGCTGACCTGCTACTCTGACAGGCGATTCAAAATCACTTAGTAAAATCCATTGAAAAAAAAGGTGCTGGAATGCCGTTCCGGTGCGTTCTATGACAAAAAAAGCCCCGAGTCTACACAAATATGTCAAAAAGCCTGATCTGATTGCCTACACAGCGTGCTATAAAGCAAATGCAGAAAAGGCTCAGGAAACTTTGTCCTTAGCCTGGGTACGTAGGTGTCAAAGAAAAACAAGTGTCCTGCAAATACATTAACGAATCAGCCAAATCATTACAATGTGTGTTTGCACGTGGCATGCACCTGCATGTGCGTGTGCCAAAATATTAATAAAAAGATTTCATGTCAGTGCATCCACTTGAATGATACAAAAGCTGTTGTACAGTTTGTTTGTTTGTTTGTTTGTTTATTAGGGTATTTCTAACCCGTCCATTACGGTTCATCTCTGGACGGCTTACAATATAAAACACCTAATAAATACACCGTATTGTATCCAGTTCTGTGGATACAATCCTGTATGCATTTACCTGAAAGTAAATCCCACTGAACTCAGTTCTGAATAGACATCAATAGACATCAATAAGTTAACAGGGATTACTACAAAAGGCCAAGATGTTCCCCCAAATGCCTACCTGTCTTGTACCTGGTTGGAGCATCTTTGTACCAACCTTTAGTAGCTACTACAACTTCATGATTTAAAGACAGAACAAGAACAAAAACGTTAATCTTTCTCTTCTAAATCCAAGAACGAGTGAATTGTCACAGAGGCAGTAAGGTATGGTATGCAGTAACTCTCCCACTAAAATCAATAAGACTTTAAAAGTGCTCAGATTGGGTTGCCTCATGCCTATTGTATTATTGCAAAAATAAGACCTGAATCTCCCAGGGCACTGCACATCATTCTTACTGAGGATTTCTACATAATTATGCAACATCATTCCCACTGAACCTAGTAGATGTCTTCAGGTTGGGTTGTAGCCAAGACTGCTTTGAGAAAAAGTAGATATTGTGTATGAGGTTTTAGTTCAAAAGCAGCATTCCCTGTCCAGAAAGCTAACAATAGCTTCAAAAGTTCCATTTTAAAGTTTAACTCAGCTCAAACCTGTTAAGCTGAACTATCAATTTCCTCTACAATCAGTTTAATTGCTTCCCCTTATCTAGAGTTGATGATTTAAGTTGATAATTAATCACAAAATTATAATAACCTTTTAAAGGCCTTTTGGAGGTTGGCATCTCCAGGGATCATTGATTTTCTCTTTGTGCTTCTCAAAGACCCAGGAGAGTTCAACAGGCTGGGATGGGGAAAGGAAGAAGGGGTAAACGAAAGGTGGGTTGGCACCATCACGGAAGACAAAGAAGCCATGCTGTGTGCCAGCTGAGAATCACCTAAGTAAGTAGCACTGGGGTGGTTTACAAACCGCCTTGAAACCCTGAAACAAGCTTTGATTAGGCAGGACACTCCTGACTGGCCTGTGTACAGGCAGAACATAAGCCACCATGGTAATATGGGCCTCATCAGTATCTGTTAAACAGCTATTTCTGGGTTTTTAGTAACTGGGGTTTCAGAATTCATTATACCTTTGCCCCATAAATGCAAAGCAGGAATTCTCAACTCCTCCTGACTATAGCAATATGCTCAGCCATTCTCATCAATTGCAAGGCTTTCAGGTGTGAACTTTGGGATCTGTGATATCATTATCATTGTTGCGGTGCATTGATACGTGTATTGCCCTGGCCAGAAGCAAGAACTTCTTTGTGATCCTAAAGAAATGATTGTGCCAGTTTCCAGGTTTACTTACAAGGAGACACTTTATTGTTGCAACAAAATGTAAGTAAGCTAGCTAGCATTCCTAATACATTTAGAAGCAAGTCACACCACAACCCCTGCAAGGTGGGCAAAGTAGGCTCCCATCAGCTGGAACGCATGGGGTCAGCAGAGCCTCCTTGAACAGCACCAGGGAAATGGCTAGTTCATATAGATGACATGTTTACAGCAGCACAGTAAGCGGCAAGCAGACAGCAAAGTGTATCTGAGAGAGACTAGTACAATGAAAGATAAGGTAGCAGGGACATGGATTGTTTACAGAGGTGTCAGGGAACAATGAAGGGGGGGGAGCCAGAAGTCGGGCAGATTAACTGAGAAGGGTCCCTGCCTGACTGGTCAAGATCTCTCGGTGGGAGCCCAAACTCGATGGTCGTGGCCTACATGAGGGCAGAGGGGGATTAGCAGGGCCGATAAGGATTGGTTTGAGGACGCGAACGCAGAGGGGTGGTAGTCCTTTGACTCCCCTTATCAGGTCAAGAGGGTGTCCCCCATTGTGAAGGCACTCAGGTAGGGCCAGGAAGAGATAGCAAAGGTGTTACATTGTAGTTAAGACGTAGTTATCTATGATTCTAGAGTTCACCTAGGCCTAGCAAGTCTTATACCTTTCGAAGCCAGAGACCCAGGCCTTAACTTGGGGTGCAGGCCTGCCAGAACACGCAGCCTTTTCTCCTCTTGTGAGGAACGCAAGTCAGCTTATATGGGTCTGTTTTATCTTCACAGGAACAACCCTTTGAGGTTGGCGTGGCTGAGAATCTGTGACTGGCCCAAAGTCACCCAGTGAACTCTATGGATAGGAGAGGACTAGAACCCAGATCTCTTGGGTCTCCAGTACAACATCACACCACACTGGCTCTTGAGTATATTAAGCAGCATATAAGTATTGCTAACAAATAAACAAACAAACATAGCAAGATTTCTCAAAAGCAAACACACCCTCACCCCAAATTGGAAACCACGGGGTTTCCATGCCAGGCTGGAGCTGTTCATATGCAAAGCCAGGCCCAGATGCAACTTTTTTAGCTGAGCATCTGTGAGCTCAATGTTTTGGACTGCAGAAACTGGACCCTCAAGTGCACCAAGCAGTACTTCCCTTTAAAAGATGCAAAGACAAAATGCCAGTATCCTAGCTTAGCTTCATTCTTGCTTCCAGTCATAGGATCAATGTTAGGTTGTATACTCCTTTTCTGCACATAAACTTGACCATAAAGAGACCCTGAGGCCTGAGGTACGCAATAACGTCAGTTCAGTTCACAGTTCATCTGAATATGCTCCATCTGCGACAGCAGACGTGATAAAAACAGCAGTTTTTCCCAAAGAATATTTGCATATTTCTGAACTGCAATAGCCTTCCAAAAAGAGTGTGTATGCAGGTGTGTGCATGCATATGCTTTAATGTTCATTTTAAAGAAAACACACATTTTCATGCTATAGGCAATGAGGGAAAGTGCATATTTTAAACATGCACAACTAAATGAATATTTCCCCATTTGAATGAATGGAAAACTATGTGACAAACAAAAGAAATGAGCTCAACTAAACTTCAAAGTGAAGTTTGGAGAATTTTAGCAAACTTGAACATCCTTGAGTTTCCAGTCTCCACCAACCTACACCAACCTTGGGGAGCAAATAAACTGGAACTTTTTCTTCCCAGAAGGGAACCCAAATACACCTGCTTCTATTTTTGTAGCTGTTCATAGCTGCTTTGTTCACATCTCTCTAATTCCATTTCTTTTCCCTGCAGTGCTTATTTATTCCCAGCCCATCAGGGATTTTGTGGTGCACAAGTTGATATCACAATGCTATATGAACAATCAGACTTGCCTAGGCAGAGTTGCCCTTCTGGAAAAACATAGTGGCATTGCCTTTGGTGCAAGAGGATGCAAAGGGGTGTGAGCATCGGCACTGTTTTGGTTTCCCTCTGATTCTCTTTTTTAATCTCAAAAGTTGAATTTCCCCAGTCTTAAATTCTGTTCATCCCAAAGACTGAGATTTTTAAGAAAATGTTTATATTAAACATATGTGAGCATTTTTGTGTGCATTTCTCCTAATAAATGTATTTTGTAAGCAACCTTGCCTACTACAAACATTTCTGAAAGCTGTTTTCATATTATATGTCTGAACATTAATATAGGTATTTTTATACACATTCTTTGGATTCGAGAATTAGCAAAAGTACAGATTTCAAAGGATACCTGCATTTTGATTCACATTGTCTGAGAATCAGTGTAATGTAGTGGCTAAGACAGCAGGCTTGGCACTCAGGAGATCTGGATTCTAGTCCCCGCTCAGCTCACTGAGAGTCTTTGGGGCAGTCACAGATTCTCAGCCCAACCTACCTCACAGGGTTGTTGTGAGGATAAGATTGAGAGGAGAATTATGTAAGCCACCTTGAGTCCCTTGAAAAGAAAAAAGGAGGATAAAATAATAAAATAATTGTTGTATTCAATGTGAACAAAACAAATTTCTCCCCAACTAAGGTTGCAAACCTCTTGGTTGACCCTCCATGCTCCTATGCCCTAATTTAGAGTCTTACAAGCATCCTATGCAGGGTAGAAGGAGCAGCACAGCCAATCTTCACTTCCCTCTCTTTCCATCCTACATTCTCATCAGAAAGACTTTTTTGCCCATCTAGCAAAGCTGTTCTTGAGGAGGAAGGAAGGAAGAAGGATGGGAGCTTTGGTATAGCTCATATCCTGGCCTCCCCAGTATCTGCCCCTCTTCTCCACCAAAAGGTTCCCTTACCCATCTCTGAGGTTGCACTCCCAACCTCAGAGAGGCAGCTGGCATGGTTCTTTCCATACCAGCTGCAAGAAGGAGGTGGGTGGCGCTCCAATTCCCAGCTCCAAGGAAGTACACTGCCTCTGACTTTGGAGCTGGGAAACTCAAACATCCTATGGCCCTTCAGATGCTATCTAGGAGCCACAGAATGGCTCCCTGATGCTTCTCATTTTCTCATACTCCACTGCAAGAAACCATGACAATGCTCTCTTAGTGCATCATGAGAAGAGAGAGCACTGCCTGGTTTCCTTGGCAACACAGGGTATCTTTTTGCCCTTTCCTTTCTCCTCTTTTCACATAACCCCCCCCCCCCCACACACACACACACACAAAGAATCATTGGAAACAGGGCCCTTTAATGAAATGGACTCTACACAGCGACACATTTTTTATACACACATTCTACAATAGCTCATTAAATCAGGTCCCAACTTCAGGCTATGAGTTTCTCCATTCAAGTGTCCCTAACAAGTATAATTGTATGTACTTTATAAAAAAAAAACCCTTTTCAGTGGTCCATTATGAGAACTTGATACTCTTACTAGCATAGGTATCCTGCAACACTCTAGATCAGATCTCTCTCCCTCTTTTTTCATCACCAGAAAAGGGCCTGCCAGAGAACATGGTTCAATGATTTTCGTGTCAAATCATGCTATAATCGATTTTGTTTATGTTTAGAGGAAAATATAAGCCCTCCTTGTGCCCAGGGGAGCAAATCCAAACCTTAGAATGAAGTGACAGCCCAATATTTCAAGGCATATCATATTCAAATAGAGTTTTATGAGTCTTTGGAGAGTGGAAGGGGGTTCAGTATGATAAATGACTAGCTTTTTTAAAGCATCTGTTTCAAAAACCACTCATATGCCTGCACTGTTCTTTGTCTTACTTAGCTTTGACATGAACTATTTTGGGTCAGATCTGCATAGTTTATAAAGCCCCTGCAGGCTCGGTCCTTTAGATGAAAGCTGTTTAGAGGATGCTGAAATATTTTTAAGCATTGTGAGGATAGCAAATCAGCAGGAAAGTGAATGTTAACCATATTTCTTTCCCTACTTTGGCTCTTGCTGACCTTCTACGGATGACCATGAGCTCACTCTAACTTATGGTGAGTTGCTGCAGAACCATTTCATTTCAGTGGGTATAGGAGGAAGGAGAAGAGGAGAAAGATGGAGAGAGAAGTTGTTAAGACTGCAGAGTGAAACTGTCCGTTTTGCTGAGAGAATATGAGTCGCGTGGTTGACAGAATGAAGGCAGAAGATAGGAACCAGCTAGGTCAACCCAGGAATTGGAGGCAAGGTCAAGAGGCAACTCAAGACAGTTGTTGCCTAGGTAAACTCCCAACCTGAGGAAACCCTTCATAGGTCTCCTGTTTAGGAGAACACAAGAGCCAGCCTCGCTTTTTGAGGGCCACTGGGCAAGACATCGTCAATGGACAAGCCTTCCTCAGCACCTTGGTGAGGCTTCCTTCTCACCACCATTGTCACAGCTTGTCAATGTTTGCTTGACTAATAGTGAGTCTGCAAGCGAGCGAGCCGTGGCATCTCCTGTTCCTCCCACCAGGCTGAACCAGAGCAAGAGGCAGGTGAATAAGCAGGTTGCACTGGTGAAGAAAGGAGGCCAGTCCAATAGGCTCTTATGTGGGCCGCTGGCAAGGGCCCAGCAATGCCTTTCCTTGACGCCAGCCTTGGTGGGCAGGACCAGCCTACAGCCTAAGAACACTTGCTGCTCAGGACTATGTGCTGCCCTGCAGTTCTGGCCATTTGTCAAATCAGTCAGCTGAGCACAGAGCTGGCAGTTCAAAGCGCTAGCCCAGGAGCCTCCCAGCAAGAGAAGGAAAGAAAATGAAAACAACAGTGGAGAATACGAGAAAAATAAAAAGGATGGAAGTAGATTCCATGTTCACCTTGGAACTTGAATCCGTATAGCCTGAAGGCAACACGCTAGGAATGTTGGGGGAAGACCAACTTCACCATTAGACCCCAAGCAGTCAAGGCTTCACTTTTTTAAAAAAAACACACTTCTGTGCAGAAAGGAAAGCAGACAAAGGGCAGAATCTAGGTCCCCTGCTCTGCTCTCTGATTTGTGAGAGCTCAGCTTTTTAAGAGCAGCTTCACATGCACACCCTCAGGAGCTGGAATTGCAGGGGGCAAGAATGTGGGTATCCCCCCCCCCTTAATATCCATCTAGTTAGCCAGCTTCTGCATGCATAGAGGCTCCCCTAGATGCATTAAGCAGAGGGTCTCAAAAAGGAACCTTAGTGATTGAGAAGTATTACGGAAACTAGGAACCTTAAATGCATTCACTTCCCTGGCATCTGGGCTACTGGATCAGTAGGGCAGGCTGAAAAACATGGCATGTTGCTTCCTTCTGTCTGTCTTTCCCGCCATTTCCCTATTTTTTCCCTTTAGTCCAAGCGGAAATTCAGATTCGCTTTCTAAACGGTGTTAGCAAAATCCACTAGATGGCAGCACATCCTAAATTACTCTGCCAGGCTCTGTGGCCTCGCCACCCCAATCCACGACGTGGGGGCAAGAATTACCAGAGAAATGCCTACTCTGTAAATGCCCACCCAATCCAAATTATACAGACTATTAAGTATAGGTAAGTTTGCTTTTCAGATGATTGTGCTATGTGGGCCGGAGCTTCCTTCTCCACCGTATCTGCTCCCCAGGATTTATCTTACCTCCTCATTGCCCAACCGTAAGCTGTCCTGAGCACTTGGCAGGATGGGATATAAATGCTTGTAATAAATATTAAATAAATGAATGAATAAATGAACCTGTTATTTTTTCCCCTGAGTCACATTTGGGCGCTACTTTACTTGGCAGGGCTGCTGTTAAGGCCTCTGCAGCGTAAAGGGCATTGACCATTATAAAGAGTAAATACGAAGGGTGTGATCTTGTCATCCCCACCCACGATGCATGCAACCTCCAGGCTCTGAGCCTTGTGTGCATCTTACGCCAAATGACATGCAACACAGCGGCAGCTGAGACTGCCGAGCCTCCCCCAACCCTGAATTTTGTCCAGATGGCCATTTGCAGCTGCCTAGGTGAGAGCAGAGGAGAGGGAGGGAGGTGGCTACAACACCAACAGGAAGCAGTATAAATCTTTGGTCCCAGTCTCTCCCTTCCTAGTCTTCAAGCAGCCCCTTTTTCTCTCTTCCAGCCTTGAGGAAAGCAGCTGACTGGTCTTTTCTGCACTAGCTGCAAGGGAGATGAGGCAGAAGGTCAGCCTTCCAAGTCTCAACTCTAGGATTGCAACACCTCAGAGCTAGGAATCTAAGTCTATATCCTCTTTATGTTGTGGGAGGTGGGGAAGAGGGCTGTGCCCAAAGCATGTTATTCAAAATTTAGCAGGCAAACCTTGCCTGTGCTGATGTTGTTGTTGTGTGCTTAAACTGTAAAGGACGACTGATAAATTGATCTTCTCTTTTTTGCTTCTAGGAAAAGCATAAGAGGATGCATAAGGTTGGTACTTTTCCTGCATAGTGATCATCTGTTAGGGAAAGAATTGTGCACATTCAGAAATGAATATATGAAACTGTCTTGTACTAGGCCAGACTGCGGGTCCCTCTAATCCTGTATCGTCAGTCCTAGCTAGCCACAGAGATTCTTTCCTAGCCCGACCTGGAAATGCCAGAGATTGAACGTGAGCCTTTCCACATGCAAAGTGCACCAGTGGTGTAGGGAACTGGGAACCCGAAGGAGTTCAGCTCTAGGACTTTGCTTAGAGCAGGAGCAGTGACATGCGCCAGCATTCCTGGGTAATTGATGGGTAATCATCACCAATGTGTGAGCAGGAGAATCCTTGCTGTGCAAGTGAACGAGGAGGTACTAATGCTTTCACATTTTTGCATTGTTTGTGACTGGTTGGCATAGATCATCCTTACCCAACCGGGTGCTCTCTGGGCCTGCTGGAGGTTATAATCCAACATATTTTCAGGGCAACAGGTTGGGGAAGCCTGAAATAGAGGAAATAACCAAACAAGGAAAATATTCAAGCAGAGCCTGGGTACATCTTCCGTTAGATCCTAGTAGTTTCAGTTGTAAGACTTTTTGGCAGGCTAGTTTGCATTTCTAATTAAAAGTAAAGGTTTTCTTCACCTGGCTGAGGATCATTTGATAATGCTCAATCTATTTTACAAGCTGAACCCTTTTGCGCAGGCAAAAGCACCACTGAGGTCACTGGTACTAACTTTCAAGTAAGCATGTTGCAACCGCACCTGGTAAACTTAACTATGAGATTCTATTAAGCTGGTCCATTCAGAGAAGGAGAAAGTCTTCCTATGCACCTTACATTGCAGAATTTACATAGAAATTTTCTTATTCCTACAGTGTGGGACTCTTCTACAAGAGGCATTTACTGTGTACTTTTCTTCCATTACTCATGGTTCTTTAGATGATGTTTCAGTTTTGCTTCTGGTCTACTGGGCACCTTTGGTGAAGTTCTTTTCTATCTGTCTCCTCTTCTTTTTAAGCAGGGAAATATGAGTACGGACTTTCCTTGAGGTGTGTGTTGTCATGATGAGCTGCAGCAATTCTGTATTTTCCACCGTAACTACGCTCTTTTCCAACACTCATCATGTCTGAGCATGGTACAAGGGAAGAATTACTGTTACATGAATCAGACCGGACCACCTCTTAGGCAACAGGTAGAGCAATTCCCATCCCACACACATGCACTGCTGCCAGTCTGAGCTGCCACTATTGCACTACCTGAGCCATGAACAAGCACAGCAGCAGCAGCAGCTGCCACATGGCTCCAGTTCCCACCAACACCCTGCAGCCACAGAGCATCGCTCCTGCATCCCTTCGGCACTGCAGCTGGCCTCAGAAGGGGCCTCTGGATCGAACCTCTTATCATTACTATTTAATAGACTCTGGAGCATATGCAAAGTACTTGAGCCAAACAATACGGGACACTAGAGGAGGGCTATTTGTGAACTCTAGGTTCATTCTGTTTCTCATTTTTCTAATCTTCCATTTCATTTATTACATATCTGTGCCATCTAACAGTTGTAGCTCTTAAAGCCATTCCATCTCTATGATACACAAAGACTCAGAGCCAAGTCCCTCTCTCCAGTAACCCATCCATAAAATTATTTCAGGACCTAGTGCTGTGGAGAGTTGAGAAGGTCCAAGTGCAAGTTTGGCACAATTTAACCAGACAAGAAAAACAGTTCCTGGAGCATCTCAAGCAAAGGGAAGATGTGATCTGTAAGCCAGCTGATAAGGGTGCATTTTTTAAAAAATTAAATGCACATGAAAATGCATACGCATCTTTGTGCGCATCTTAAACGATAATTGAGTCTTGCTTCAGCGTTTTCAAACTTTAATGAAAACCAACCAAATTTCTCCTTCATCCCTTCAGAGCACTGAATACCATCCATGATTGGACAGCTGTCATAAACTTCAAAGGCAATACATCATTTCCTCTGTAGCCAACAACTGTGCAAGTTAAATGTTTGAGTCTGAAATAAGAAAGCTTAAAAAAACCCTACACTATAAAAAAAATACAGGCTGCTTCTCTTCCCTTTAGGGCTACAGGGCAGGGAGTACAATAACATTTGCCTTTTTTGCTAGAGAAATCTCAGTATTACAGTCCCAATCTAGAGACAGGTAAAGGGAGTGACAGGAAAGCTCCTCCGTCTTAGGATACTTACCTGAAGGCTGACTTCCATGTAAGGCATCATGATTTGAGTGTCAGAACGCAATGCCATGTCTGCATACTTAGAGCTTCAGCTGCACAGATGCTGTTCCTTTTATCGCAAGAGTAGAGATCCTAGGCCCAGGGGCCAACGCTGGCCCTCCTGGAGCTTCAGCCCATTCTCCTGGGCCCACTCCCTTGCCCCAAGCCAAGAGTAGTTTCCTCTCCTGCATAGTTACTAGCAGTCAAAGCTTTGAGCCGCAAAGTGTGGATGCTCTTTTTTTTTCAGTTGGCCCTGCCCCTTTTGCAGTTGGCCCCACCCCCTTTGACCCCGCCCCCAAGAATGCTCTGAACTGAATGCGGCCCTTGGGCTCAATGGGCGCCCCTCCTGTGGCGTATAACGCACAGGAGAATGCATGCATATATGCGCTGACCAGCCTGCATCTGCACTTCTGCCCAAAGCACAAGGTTGGGCTAAATGACCTCCAGGGTCCCTTCCAGCTGTATAATTTGACGATGCCGTGACAGATGGTCTTCAACAAAAATTAGGTTCAAAGCAAAGCCAAGAATGGGAGGAAGCAAAGAGACAGACATGAACAGTAACACTGAACCCTTTAAAGGGGGTCTGCATACAACTTTTCATCATGTTTCACGGCCTGGTGGCCAAGAACTCTCAGTTATTAATGGAATGAAATAAAAGGTGAGAATCAGTCATTTCCACTTAACGATTGATTATAAGCAAAGGTTACACTGAACTCGAGTTGCCCCGGGCAAATTGACTCATGAAGCTAACTAGGAGAGATCATCTGGCAGTTCTCACTTGCAGAATGCTGTATCTTGTTTCTTTCTTTATTCTCAAAACATCCTGAAATAAACCACCCAAATCAAGACAGCTGGACAGTCCTGAGCCTGCGAAAGGGAGAGATCTAAAATTAACATCAAATGGATGCTGCAGATTCTTCTCGCCTCTTGTTTTGTAGACATTGCTGGCAAGATTGAAACAAACAAACCACATTCCTTATCTGTACAAAGGCATGTACATTTGCTAAGCCCTTTTAAGAGCCTCTTGGGTCAAACCTACCATTTGGCAGAGTGATGCTATGAAATTGGATACTTAATGATTATTGTGGGATTCAGGCACTTCTGAGATATGGGGCACCATGCAGGCTTAGACAGAAGAATATCAACACGTTGCAACATGCCAAGAGTGGTAGAACTTTCTTCTGTCCAAACATGGGCAAGATTGCACCTTGGGCCATTCACAGACTCTCGGCCTAACCTACCTCAAAGGGCTGTTGTGAGGACAAAATGCAGAGGAGGAGGATTCTGTAAGCCACTCTGGGTTCCTTGCAATTGCAAAGGAAAAAGGGAAGTCATAAATATAATAATGAAATCTAATGAAGAAAGAAATGCCAAGGTCCTCGAGTGTCACTATCAACCAGTCCAAAAGGCTGCACAGAAGAGAAAGAGTAAACGCGCAGGATTTTCTCCACCATTTCAGCTGAAGGAGCAGCTGCCTTGGCTTTTGCTCAGGTGTCATTCCAGCAAGTTACCTGAACTTTCCCCAAGAGGATTCATCACTATAAGAACTTCTACCTGAACTTGCTGTTTTCCTCCTCCCTCTGCATCCCTGGCCCCAGCATGGCTCGAATGCCTAGATTTAGACCAGGAAGAAAATTAGTGCAGCTTGGGGACTCCCTCTCACTGTTGTTCCCAGCAATTCCCACTGTCAGAATCTGAGACCTCCCCTGATGAGCACATCACAGCTACCTCACCTTGTCCCAGCCTGAGGCTGCTGCTATAAAACAGACTGGCCCTCTTCAAAACAAAAGGCCTTCCTTGTCAGTTTGGCCAGCCAGCCCAAGGAAGCCAATTCCTGCTCAGAGCTCATCCATGCTTGTTGGAGTAACCCTCAGGGGTGCTGGCCCGGCTTCCAATCCCGCTCAGAGCTTTCCATGGCACTGTTTTATTCCCATTCCTGAAACCTGACCTTGGTGGAAGAATCCACTTCGCAGGGGAATCCTGCAACCCTGGGTCTCACCAGGGCCTAAATGATGCTAAGCATCATTACCAGACTAGAAGCACAATGGGACAAGTGCACCATATTCCAAATGCAGGCTCTCCGTAAATTTCCGTTGTGAGATGTACTTTCTTTGCTCTTCCCAGGTCAGCTACTAATGTCTGTTATGAGACCAGGAAGGGGGGGGGGAGCTCTATCTAGGTTTCCACCCCATGTACCCAGTTCCTGGGTCAAGCCTAAATTGTTGGCCATTTTCTGTGTGTATTCTGAGAGTAACTCAAAATGAAAATGCTTGAGTGCCTTCAGCCTCCCATCCAAGGCCATCTTCTTGCACATGCTGTATATATTGGGCTCAATGTGCTCGGAGCAGATTTGCTTTCTGGGTTGCATAATTTCCTTTGGCACAATTCTTTGGAATATCCCTTTAATTTACTTAAGAATTGATTTAGTTTGTAGATATGACTCCATGAATGCATTAAAACATTCATTAATTTTCCCTGTTAAGAACCAAAATTAGAACCTAGTGCTTCAGTTTTCTGCATTTCCCAATAACAACATACGGTTGAGGTCAACATTTCTTCCTTTTCTTATTTGGATCTCATCTATATTGGCATGGATCCTATAAGAGGAAGTAGAGGAACATTCAGCAAGTTCTCACAGATCTCTGAAAGCAGAAACATCTGTGGAAACGATGAACAGCTTGTCTGCTGAACTTAGCAGCAAAAGTGGCAGCCACTGACCAGGTTTCTGCTCAAACGCCAAAAGAGGACCCCTGTTTAGATAAAAGGTTGATAGCCACATCTAGAGAGAGCTTCCCCCTCTCTTGTAAGCTCAGTTTCAAGCTCCGTTTCTGCTTGCTGAGGCAGCAAACCTGAGAGCGATGTGTAATCCACAGTGGGTCAGCTCATATAAACGGAGGGCCTCTGGAGCTGGGAAGGGGGAACCTTAAGCTGACTCACCGCCAAGCAGCAGTCATGAGAACCATCAGAATTTCAAAATCTTAGGGCCAGCACAGATGCAATGGAAACAGCCGCATTCTGTTAAGCTTCTCAATGGCTACTGGTCATGTGCTATGTGCTACTTCCTGGAACAGAGGTAGTGTTTATTTATTTAAAGTATTTTTGACCTTCTCTGCAGCACCGCTCCCAAAAAAAGTTGCCAGAGAACCTTAATAGAAGCAGGAGGGTGCAGTTATAGTTGTATGGCATGGGGGTGGGGGGGGGGTGTCCACAGGCAACTGGCTGCCTACCATGTGAGCAGAATCCTGGAGCAGATGTGGGAGTGATTCAGCATGGCTCTTCCTATGTTCTTATGTTTATATATAAGGCAGGATATGGGAGGTCTGACTGTAACATCAGATGGAGTCGATATGTGTATGTGAGGGGGCATTGCTGGCCCTGCAGCAAACAAGATGCCGGATTTGACTCACCCCAGTTCAGCAGGGCTCTTCATATGGACAGCAGATAAACCTGTCTGGAATTGTTGGTGCTTGAGGTGAAAAGGTGAAACCGCTGAGAAATGTAGCAGCCACAGTCCTCCAAGGCCTTTTTTTTGGGGGGGGGGGGGGCGTTGCATCACTAATGGTGTTGGTAAGTGAAAGGAAGAGGGGGTTGTAAGTAACATGGTTTACCTAACACATCACCTGCAAAAGAGAAAATGCCTCGCCAGAAAAGGGCAAAAGAAGGCACATATTAGCATCCATTGTGCATAGGCTGAATTATATGTATAGATGCAAATGTAGAAATAAGACCTATGATTTCAGCAAAAATAGAAAATATCTCACCATGATAGGGAAGGCTTTGCCCAGGGTGTCAGTTCCTCCATTTGCTGTCCGGTCGCCACTTGGTATGGTCAACTGCAAGATCTCTGCAGAGTCTCAAGGATGCAGGAAACCTCAAGGTCTCTGCTGTCCCTTCCATGGGCTCTTGATCGTTAAAATGGACTTGATCTAGACAGATGTTTTTGAATAGAAGACTGTTCTCTGTAAAGTAGGACACATGGCTTATCTTCAGGAGGCTATGCTGGAATTTATTTTATTTTTTCTTTCCCAAAAAACATCTCTTGGTGTAACTCACAGGAATTCTGATGCTCCAAGACTCTGAGTCAATAATCTAGAAAAACTGGTGGGAACAAGGGCCATATTCATGATGTACATATTTTACTTAGGTGGCCATTTTGGCTGTTTGAATAAAGCACCAGGGGATCTAGTAAGGCGATGGTCCCAGGAGTCTCATCTCTTCACCTTCCAACAGACCCATTTGCCCCTCTCTGCATCCTCAGAGAGGCAAACAGCCTGGTTAGGGAGGTTGGAGCAGACCATGTCTTCAGACCTTAGAGCTGGTGCTCTGAATAATCTAATGATGCAGCAGACACCATCAGGAGCCCATAGGATTATTGTTGTAAATGTATTTTTTAAAAAGAACACAGCTCTGCTAAGGCAAGGTGGACAGAAAGGAGAACTCCAAATGTCTTGGACTTCAGCTCCCAGCATTTGTGACCATGGGCCATACTAGCAAGGACTTTGGAGAGCTGAAGTCCAAAAACATCTGGAGATCTACCTTCTTCCCACCTCTGTGCTAAGATATCATGTGTCCAGATTTCTGATATTCTCACTGCGCATTCCAGCAGACTGAGGTGGTCTTATAGACCTCTATTGCAGGCAGGGATTACATGAAGTATTCATGGTGAACTGAAGGTAGACCACCGTACTGGCTTCACTTGTGACTGGATGTCATCAATCATATATGTCTGCAAAGGAAAAGCTGAGTAACTGACCCTTCGTAGTCCCCAAGGCTCTTCCAGTATTTTACATGGGAAACCTTGAAAGAAAAAAAGTCCCTCCCTTAGAAAAGGAGTCTAAGAGGGGAATATTTACAGACTAGAGATCCTTTCCTATGGGGGCATTTGCTCAAAGGTTATCCCAAAATGAAATGGTACCCCTAAAGCCGGCAGAAAAGGACTAGTAGAAATGCACTGGCAAGTGTGGGAGAAGTTAATCATACAATTCACTAGCATGTTTTGAAAACAAACAAACAAGGAATTATCCTCTCTTAGCCTAATTGTGAACATTTGGTTTGAGTGAAAACGTCTGAATTCTCTGGTCTTAAAAGGAATAGAGGAAAAGAGCAAAGTGGTGGCCAAAGGGTTGAATCCAGAATCCTCCTTCTGAGAAAGGAAGAGGCCTTCTGCTAGAAGAATGGTATTTCTGGAAGGCCCTTCTGCCTGATTTCTGGGGATCCTACACCACAGCCCACCCTGTTCAACAGATTCTCCTGACAATCTATGTAGTGTTTTCTGAAGGCTCAAGAAGCTGCTATGAAACAGGGGGGTTAAGGAAGTCCATTTCCATCAAAGCAGTTAATTTGGCATAAACCTAGATCCACCCTCTCATGATCTTTACAAACAATGACTTGGGATAAGTTTGCTAAAACTAAACACAATTCTCTATGTTTCTGGTCCCTGTGAACAGAAGAAAAGGGGCCCATGGAATTGAGATGTCTTTGTTTTACTTTCTTTTTCTTTTTTTAAACTTCCCCCTATATAGGGTAGAATTTGAAGATGAAAGTGCAGCTGGAGTAGGTAATGCTTAACCAAAGTTTGATTTTGGAGCCAAGCCCAATTCCAGAGTGCTGTGGTCCCAGTCCGAATTGGTGCCAGATAGTTTACACGGATGGAAAGGAGTCAAGCTCTTTGATGCATGATTTGTAGAACCTTGTGGGTTTCTCATCATGAGAGGTTGAACTTGCCATGTTAATGAGACTTTTTCTCTTGTTTTCACTGAGGGGAAAAATGTGTGTCTTTTATACCAGTTTTCTTCCTGGAGTGTGCATTTCTCTGTTTTTCCTGTAATCCACTAATCAACCACTAGGTGGCACCATGGTATAGCTGCAGTACAGCTAAACTGCAACTGCACAAGGATTTCATTCAGATGGGTTCCAGTTTGAAATAAACACGGCACTGTCGTTGCTCTAAAAATCCCTGTGAAAAAGGCCTTGGATATTGAGTGAGGGATCATGAGTGTCCCAGAAATGCTTCACGTACAGAAGTCCTTGGCTTATTTCACAGATACTTGCAGAAAATTATCGCTGTAGCAGGAATAACATCTATTATTTAACTGTCTGGGCAGTTTTCAGTATGGACTAATATCGGAGGATAGTAAACATCAGAGACAGATGTTTCCTGACTTTTGCTTTGATCCCAAACAGGCTCTCACTACACCATGTTTCACCCTCCCTCCCATCTCTCCATAGTGTCCCTGTTTAACTTAGGTGCTGCCTATGTTTGTTGAGCATGCTGGCTGGGAATGCTGGGAGTTGTAGTCCAGCACATCTGGAGTGCACCAGTTGGGAATGATCCAGGTTCAAATCCTACCCAGCTCCCAGCCAAGAAACTCCTTAGATCACCGTTTTGTAGCCTAGCCTGACAAATAGGGTTGCAAATATTAAAATGCAGGAGGGAATATAATAATATTGGATCCAATTAATCACAGATGAAGACTGGAATAAAAAAGAATAGTCTTTCAAAAAGAACAGCTTTGTCAAAACTGTCAGCAGTTTGTGTAGATTCAGTCCGCCTTCTCTAACATTCCCTTATGGCCATATACTTAGAACATTTCCATATATTTCCAGCTTTATGAAAAGGTTGACCTTTGGTTTCCCAACTACAGAGATGTCTCTAAGCAATAAGTTGCTTGCTGGATAGTTGGAATAAAAGCACTATACATGACTATCAAGCTCCTCTCCTCCACCACCCACCTAGGTGTAAAGAACAAGGTTGGATGCCACTTGCAGGAATTAAGTCACAGAGTGAAATATAGTTAACCCATGAGTGTCGGACGGCAATGCAGAGCAGCTCTCTTAAAGAGCAGATGGAAGGATAGTCCTGTTTCTCAGCTCAGGGTTTCTGTGGGACATTCAAGCTTCGTAAACCTCTGAATATCAGTTACTAGGTGAGATCAGAAGGACAGAACCCCTGTCTTCACGCTGGCATGGACAACCCAGTCAATTTCAAGTCTTCTACATGTGTTCACTCCTAACTCCATGTCATTCCGTTTCCCTATTCGTCTGTAATCTGCCTACAGAATCTGCCTTTGAACACACAGGGTGGAACCCAACTGAATCATTCCACGAACAGAGCTGTCCCTAGCAGAAGACATTCTGCTCTCCCTGTGCAGCACTGTATGGACATCTGCTCAAGACGGGGGGGGGAGGGGGGGCTGCACTGCAGAGGTTGTAATGGACTGGCGAGGCGAGAAAGCCCTGCAGCATGAGAAGTCCTGTAGCATGAGCCAACTTCTGCTTGCATGACATTATATTCTGTCCCTGTTATAGGTGGTCTCTGTAAACACATTTTCTCCGAACAAAAACATTCATAAACATATTTTTCTCTCAAAACAGGCATTGCTAAATGTGTTTTCCTTCAAGGTATGCATTTTTAAATGGAGGTTGGAATGGTTTTAATGAGTCAGAACATTTTGTAAATGTAAAAGCTGTTGGGTAAGTAAGTTCTAGTCCATGCAATAGTTCAAGAACTACAGAACATTTCTTGTTAGATGTTTAAATATCCCTGCTCCCAAGCACCCTGCATTCAGGCCGAGCTTCCTGGAAATACCTGGTCAGCCACTGCAGGAAACAAGCTGATGTACTGGACTGGCCTTTCGTCTCATCCAGCACAGCAAGGATATTCTTCTCACATGCCTGCAGGCTGGAGACATGGGATTGGCTTTTCCACCTTGTCAGTGTTGTCAGACATATGAAAATCATGCATGGTGGTGGCCACATCTGAACTGCTACACAGGAAGACAAGTGTCTCACACACATACACAAAACAAGAAGAGAATGATTTGCACATGCTGATATATAGTTACAGATGCAAATTCAGAAATAATTATAATTTCAATAGCATTAAAGTACATCTCACTAAAAAGTAAATTCGGTGACCATGTACCTTCCCATTCAGTTTGCTGTCCAGGAACAGTTCTTGTGGACCAAGATCTGTAAAACTGTATTCTGGAATTGGACAGAAAAGCCTTTCAAAGAGAGGACTGTCATGGCCACCCTCACTGCCCAGTTCTGTGCGTGTCTTTTTCTCAAACCAAAATACGTACAAGTTCAGGATGAGTCAAGCATGGTAATTTGGGCACCATGGTAGCCATTCCTTGAAGGTCCAGCAAGCCTTATGTGACTGCAAGTGTGTGCAGAAGTGGCGGATGCAGTTTACCTCCTCTACTTCTGTTGTTACCCCAACCAGGAACAAAGGAAAAGTCTGGTCATGCCCAACAACCTGATGAAAGAATGCAAGAAAATGTTCTTTCTCCTCCCTGTGTTTCCACTGGCCAGGGTTCAAGGCAAAGAAACAGTGCTTTTGAAGCTTGCAGGTGAGGAGCCTAAATTGATAATGTGGATTTACTACTACATATTACTACTTTTTCCCACCTCCCTGGTGGACTGTGGGAATGCTGTGGACATAACAGCTTTAGCAAAGCGTTTGACAAAGTGGCCCATGATATCCTGATTAGCAAACTAGATAAAAGTGGGCTAGGTGGAAAATGATCAGGTGGATCTACAGTTGGCTACAGGATTGGACCCAAAGAGTGCTCATCAATGGCATCTTCTCAGATTGGGGAGAGGTTACAAGTGGGGTACCGCAGGGATCAGTCCTGGGTCCAGTGCTCTTCAGCAGTTTTATTAATGATTTGGATAAGGAAATGCAAGGAATGCTTATCGAATCTGCAGATGGCGCAAAATTGGACAGAAACAAAATTCAAGGTGATCTTGATAGGTTGGAGTGCTGGACTGAAAACAGCAGAATGAAATTTAATAAGGACAAGTGCCAAGTTCTGCATCTAGGAAAAGGGAACGAAATGCATAGTTATAACATGGAGAATGTTTGGCTCAACAATATTAGAAGCTAGCAGGATCTCAGAATTGTTGTAGATCACAAGTTGAATACGAGTCAACAAAATGACGTGGTTGCAAAACGAGCAAATGCTACTTTAGGCTGCATTAATAGAAGTATCACTTCCAAATATCATGAAGTACTACTTCCCCTTTGCTCAGAACCCGTTAGGCCTCATCCGGAGTACTGTGTCCAGTTCTGGGCAGCACAGTTTAAGAAAGATGCAGACAAGCTGGAATGGGTTTGGTGGAAGGCAGCAAGGATGATCAATGGACTGGAGACAGAGCCCCATGAGGAGAGCTTGAAAGAAATGGACATGCTTAACTTTGAGAAGAGAAGACTGGAGGGAGATATGGTCACACTCTTCAATTACTTGAAAGGTTGTCACAAAGGGGAAGGACAGGACTTCTTCTCGATCATCCCAGAGTGCAGGACACAGAATAATGGGATCAAGTTACAGGAAACTAGGTTCCAACTGAACCTGGTACAGGAAGAACTTCTGGACTATTAGGGCAGTATGACAATGGCATCAAGGGAGGTTGTGGGCTGTCCCACACCAGAGGCATTCAAGATGGCGCTGGACAGCCATCTGAGAGGGATTGGAGTTTTGCACTGATCAGAGGATTGGACCTGAAGGCTTTCTTGGCCCCTTCCAACTCTATTGTTCTATGATTTTTATACAGAAAACGATTCCCCTGCATATGGAAAACTAGCAAGCCAGAGAGATACCCTGTCTATAAACCTCAATACTTTCTCTTACTGTGTAAATGAATGATGTATGTGATGCGTGTTAAGGCCTGAAGTGGTTACACAGCCAGGAAAAAGGTTTTCCTCCTCTTATGCTGTTTGTGATATATAAATCCAAGAGTGACAAGCATATAAAGCACCCCAGAACAGTCTTGGGTTTCTGACACAGAGCTACCATTCATTCACTGCTTAAATATTATGGTTTTGATTCCTTAGCTGGGAAATATTCTTAGTCTTGGAGAGCAAAGTGAGCAACAAAGGAAAGGATTAGCAGAGCAACTCAAGTGCCGCCAAATGAGGATGAACAAGAAACACTTGAACTCCTTTTGTGGGTGGAGATGATTCAGTTCAGTGCAAGAAATAATGAGATGGAAATTCTACAGCCTGCATGGTACAAAGATCAAAAAAGTGAATTATCGTTGTGGGGAACTATAATAGGCTTTAAATGCTAAGTATGAGGACTGGTGCTAAGCAATGGCTTGTTTGAGGCCATCTCAGACTGTAGTGGTACCCAGACGCACAGGAATGTGGTACTGGTGCATGTTGATGAGCAGGGACATGTCTCATCACCTGCCTGGCTTCTCAAGCTTTGCTGCACACTGCAAACCTCACCAAACTAGTGGGAAATGAATTATATAATAATTATTATGATACATTTTATAATGCAACGTGTTTTAAGGTGGCTCAAGCTTGATTAGGCAACAGAGACCCAAACTCTTTAAAAATCCTTATTAACTTTGTACTGTAATTTCAACAAAATGAAGCAAAGGCAGAAACCTTTAAAAGGGATAGGAAAGAAAAAGGAGAGAGAAAAGGGGGAATGCAGTTTTCTTACATTATATTTGAACAGATAATGACAATAGATGCATGTGAAATGCATACCCATCTATCTTTAAATATGTAGAGAAATTTACAACTATCAGTTAAAAAAAGTTATACACAAGCTTTAACAAAGGCAGACCAAATATCTCTGTATTTATCCATTTGTAGGGGTTTTCTAAATGCCGCGGCTCAAATGTTGAAAGCATCATTAAACTCCCAACCTATTGTATTATCTGACGTGGACAATTATCCTTCCAATGTTGTAATATCAAGTCCTTCTGCTGTCAAAAGAGCATGGAAAATCCATTTACACTGCTCTTGTGTTAAGTTCCAAGAAACAACTAGACAGCTGAGAAGCACATGTGCATCACTAAATATTAAAGTGCTTTCCAAGGCAAAGTTAAGACCCTGAGCTTTATACAGTATCTGTTTCTGGTAGAGATGAAAACACCTAGAAATGGTTTGTGGAGGTGGGTGAGCACAGCTGCCTGTAATTTTGGAATTTCCTCAGGGGGCACAGCTAAGGAGCCTGCCATGATGGGTGTCTGCACTTCAAAATGCATCATTCCACTCCCGAAGACCTGACACCTTCAAGGTCTTCCTTGGATCCCAGCACTCCAGCAGACTTTGATGTGCCAGTGCCTCTCCTGGTTTCTCAGTCCCAGGTGTCAGCTTGATTTGAGCCCATCTTTAAACTTCCCATAATGCCCTGAAGTGTTTGATGTACTATTGCTGCAAAGCACTGTGGGAAACTTAAATCGGCCACCTTTAGTTTCTGTTGCCAGTAAGCCTGTGCAATCGGATGGTGTCTGACTGTCTTCTTGCTACAGAACCATCCAGGCCTACTGACCAAGTTCTGTCTCTCCATTCTTAAAACAAGGCCCCATTGTAAAATTAATTTTTGCAAGAAAATTGCAGGACGAGATTACATTCTAACACACATGCCAAAGCTGTGTTTTTGTTTTTTTTTACTTTTTACTTTTTAAACAAACCACAACAATCCATGCATGGAAAGAAGTACAGTGCAGACCTTCCCAATGCCAGAGGGCTACAAGCCTTCTGATGCCGGTCTGCGGTCTATTTTAAAACTAAACAAACAACGTTTATGGGATTCTGAGGCTGGGCGTTGAACACACGCTTCTTACTTGCATGCAAACTGAGTTCCACTGGAACTAATGGGCCATTTGCAAGTAAATGCATAGTAAATACATTTACAAGTAGGAGGGGAGTTTTGGAAGTCGCCCAGGTGAGGTGAATCTGTCCAGTAGACACAGGCAGGCCCGCAAACTCCATCGGAGACCCACTGAAAATACCTCCCTTGACTTGCTCCTTGACTTCACTGCTGCAATCGGTGCATTCACCTCCTCGTGTTCTGGCCCGGAGTGGTGCTGGTGGCAAAAAGGAAGATGGAGGAAGGGGGCCACTGAGGGTGTTTTGTTCAGGAGCCCCCCAAAAGCTGGAAATGGCACTGCAGATCCGAATCTGCTGGAGCCAGGGGTCAGACTAGATGGCCTGGGAGGCCCCTTCTGACTTGCTCTGTTTCTATGTTTCTGCTGGTGGATCTCTAGCTGATTTGCAGTAGATAAGCAAGGAGTTCTGACTCCCAGTTGTCTAAAATTGTTACCACTAAAAAAAAAAAAAAAACCTCCCTAAGTGCCTAAATTTATTTATTCATCTATTATATTTATATCTCATCTTGTTTCCTTTCAAAGAACTCAAGGCAGTTTTATATAATCTCTCATCTCCTTTCAATGTTATCCTCACAATAGTTTTGACTGAGAGTTAGTGACTGCCCCAAAGTCACCCAGTAAGCTCTGAGGCTAAGTGAAAACTAGAACCAAGGTCTTCTGCATCCCAGTCTAGCATTCTAACCTTTGCACTACACTGGCTGTCAGCGCAAGGTTGCTGCTTCAGAAAAAGCAGGAATTGTTTTTTAATTACTGTGTTACATTATTATACTACCCAATAGCTGGAATTCTTTGGGAGCTTACAAAAATTAAAATCATATAATAAAATGTGATAAAATATAAGTTTAAAGATTTAAAATAGAATAAAACCAAAATAAAAACCAGAGTAAAAGTCAGTGGGATAAAAATCTATAAATACAGCAATACATTAAAAACAGAAATGAAGAACCAAAAAGCCTGGGAATGCTTTTTAAAGTCTTCCCCTGATGCCGGAAAGATCACAGTGTGTGCATTGAGGGGGAACTGAGCCTAAAGTCTGCCTAATTTATGGACTGATGTCGGCACTTGAGGTCCCACTGGTGCAGACTTGGTCTCTTTTCTGGCACCCGGCTAAGACTGAGCTCTTCTCTCAGACAAACTCAGCTAGCGCTAGCCAAGTTATGTAATGCACAACTGGTTGCACAATGGTTGGTGCAAGGTCATGTGCAATCCGTTGAATTCAGTTGTGCAAGCATAATGCTCAACCACACTTACACAAACACAACTTGCATTGGATTCTCCTCTTGTGCATAGCATGGAACCTAAGCTATGCAGAATGACACAAAAGGACACCTTCTGTTGTGTTTTGTGGGAGAAAAGATGTGATTAGGCATTTGGGGCTCAGACTCTACCTCTGCTTTGTACAGTTTCCTGGTGAAGTTACTTGCTTTTGAGCCTCAGCAGTTGGTAGCTGTGAAATGGGTACTGCAGAAGAGAACTGGGGAACCAGAAACATTGTTGTGTTCAGAGCAGACCTCCGTCCTCTTCTTAGATTCTTGGGCACATTACACTTCTTTTAGCCTGGTTTGCCTTTTGGAAATTGACATGGTGTCACTCGACATGGCAGCAAATTTGCAAGTGGGCAACGCCACTGTCATGGTCGTCCTTTTATGAGAATGCTCATGGCACTCTCTCAAACTTTCAAATGTGCTCACCAACCCCAAAAGGCCAGGATTTCCTGGAGGGGGGCATTCAGTCATGCTTTGGAAAAGGCAGTTTGGAAAACAGGAGAATTGGGTTGAAAATTATGAGAATTGGGGTGTTACGTTATGTATGCCTATTCTAATCTGTTAAACGTTGGAAGGTATGCACTCCCCGAATGAAACATTTGGTTTCAGTTTGCAGTGTTTTAGGGATCCCTCATTCAGCATGTGGTTACGGTTTAAATTTAATCAGCGTTAAATGTTTGCTGTGAACCCTATCAAAATGCTGCAGCGGCTTTATCCACTTGACTAATCTGAATCTAATGCCATTCCTTTAAAAATATTTTTAAGCCCTTTGTAAAGCACTGGTCAGCACTGCATAAAATATATTTTCTTTTCTGTTTTTGCAATAAGCAAGAATTCAACAGAGAAACCAGAGAAGACTGCAGATTAGCATTTTTTCACAAACTTAACATACCTGTTGTCTTAAAAGGCAAGCTTTCATCATGTTCTTCAGCTCTGGTAAAACTGTGCTGCTTGGAAAATTTGGCATACAATGTATGAATTGTTTGTATGTGCAGAGCACATACATAGCTGAACAATTGAAAATTGCCCATAACATGGCTGAAAAATTGAAAAAAATGACTGAGTAACCAGCTTTTAAAATGCAACGAGCAAGCCTTTGAGCTATGCAGAATGAGCACTTGAACCAGTTTTGCTCTCCAAAACGACCCTCTGTGAATGTTGATACTGTGAAAAGTTCCCAACATTCTCTGGACATTTGCTCCAGGTTCTATGAAGGCAAGTGGGGTCTGCAACAAAATGTTGCAGTGTGAAGTACTCCTTGTTCACGAGTCCAGACACAGCTTTACATTCTTTCCTCTCCCATTTTCCATTCTCTCTCGCAGTAGCCAGAGAGCATTCTGTAGCCAGTGAGCAAGCCCAGTCCCCATTAGGCTATTTTAGGAGTCCTTTACCCTCCCAATTTTATGTATTTCCACGTCAGGGTGTTAGGCGATGGTGTTTTGGTTACATACGCAACAACATTCATAGGCTGAACACTGCAAATAGCATCAATGGTTGCATAATCTACCATCCCATAATATTTCTGTTCAGAATTTGATTTTTGACGGTGTTGCAAAGCTGACAGGCAAAGGAAACTCCTATTTCATTGCAGGTTCCAAGCCCTGCCCTTCAAGAGAGCTCCCACTTCACCACAGCCACGAGTGGCCATAGGTCAGTAAGAAAGCCTGTGTTTTGCACGCAAACAGGCCGGGTTTACACTACCTAAGTAGCAGGTGATGGGAAAGGCCCCTTTCTGAGCCCCTGAGGAGCAACCCCCGGTCACAGCCTAGCATACTGGGAAATTGCGGTTTAACCTCAAGTGCAATCCTGGCTTGCAAAGCAAGATCAACCGGCAGTTTGTAACCTTGGTTTGCAGTCAGGACCTCTACCTGCCCTTAGGTATTTTGGGGCCCCAGGCTTGGCGGTGTTGGAGGCTGGTCTCCCTGCTCTCTCTTCAGCACAAGACAAGAGGCTTTTAACCACAGCTAGGTTGTCCTTGTGGTACTAAAGCAGCCTTGCAGAAATCACTTAAAAAGCAAGGGCAGGGAATCATAAAGTCCAGTGATCCCACACAATTGTGGCTTCATTCCGCAAAACCAATTCTCCCAGATATTGTCAATGGGACCCATAGACTGCACTGTGGGAAGACAATCTTGGGCTCTCAGAAGTCCTATAGGAAACACAAGGAATGTGAAAAGAGAGTTGAATGTGTACTTTTCCATTTCCGCCCTTCTATTTTTATTTTCTGGCCACCTCTTAGTTTGAAACATTATGTGTTTAGACACAGTTCTCTTGCTGTCATCTATCAAATTTCCTAATTCCCCCTTCCATGTGAACTCCCTTCCCGTAATAACAAGTCAGACGCTTTCAGAAAAGGGTGGGAGAGAGAGTCTGATGAAGCAGTTCAAATGTGTCCCTTTCCTCACCCTGATTCAGAACGGATCCCAGGATGTATTGTCCGGGGGCGAGAGAAGGAGGAGAGGATCCTGAGATTCATCAAGCATAGGAAACTTGAATCTTGGCACAGAGAGGCGGGGAGATTTCAACACCTGGCATCTTTTGTAGTGTTGTGGACTCTCTATGCTGTTATGAGAGAAGGGGGCAGATCAACTAGCTTTAAGAAGAGCAATAGGGAACATAAACTTGCTGATGGTGCACATACTTTTCTGTAGAGCTGCTGGCTTTTAGAGCTAAAACTACTGGCCAGGGTGGATTGCTCTGGTCCTGCAGAAGGCTGCTTTGGGGGCTCCCAGGAAATCCCCAGTTCAGATCTCACCTGCCATATGCTCATTAAGGGACCCACAGCGGGTTCCAGCAGCAGGAGTCCCATATTAAAGTGTCTTCTGTAGGGCAGCTTATTTGCCAGTATGCCCTGCTTGGAAATGAAGCAGATTGAATCTAGAAAGTGAAGGACTTGGTAAATTTTACTGTGTTCATAACTAGGTAGTTCCTTAACTGAGCAGGCCGAAGTAAAAAAACAACAAAGCACGAAGGGCAAGCTTCTGAGAAAACAAAACTATCACCACCACTACTACAGAACATGTTGAACATGCTAGTCTTTTTATACACCAACAAAACAGGCAACAAAGACCTCTGCTTGTGACCTTGTCTTATGCCCAGAGCAGTACATTTGCTCTGTACCTTGCCCTCTCCTTGTTTTTGTGCCTGCTCCAAGGACAAATTAGTTTTTACCTTTATTGGGGCCTCTGCCATTACTGCCTGCAGCCTGTTGGATATCAATCTAATAAATAAATAAATACAGGAGATGGGCTGGCTAGAGGAGAGAACCACTCTGCTTCTGCAAGAAGCCTCATACCCAGGCATTAGCTAGCTAGCTAGCAAGGGAATGTGAATTCATTAGAACAGCTGTGTGTCCCTAAAATAAGTGTGCTGAGCCTACAGGAGCAGCAGGTATAAGGCAAACATTGTCATTGGAGACTCTTTTGTAGATTGGGTAGGTACATATTGGAGGAAGGCCTTCCCCATGGTGGAGTCTTCCTTCCATAGGCATGTGTGCCTTAAAGCTTATAGAGCACCTCTACCCCACAGCAGGCCAGCTGTAAGTTCGGATGGGCTGGAATTACACCCCTTCTGCCAAAGAGGATCTCAGCTGATGAAAGGCCCCATGTGCCCTTTTGGGGTGGGGGGTGGGGGGGTACAACAAGGCCGGAGTTTGACTGACTCATTGGGTCTTGGCCTCAGAACTTACACCAGAAGAGGAGTCTTCTTGGTCTTGGTCAGACATGATGCTGCACTTGGTTGCAGTGCAAGACGAAGGACTGAGATGCAACATGGCGCCTTCCACACCTGCCCTTATCAAATTGCTCCGTTGCTTTGCCACTGGCACAACTGTCAGGACAAAATGAATGAAAGCAACACCATAATATAGCTGCTGAAAACCTGACACAGTACGAACAGCTTTAGACTTAAGGTGGGATTCCTGACCTGATCAGGAATTCATGTTGTGAGTCTTGCTCCCCACATACACCTTAGATATGTTAATGTATGCCTGTCCTGAAAGTTCTTCCTTTTGTGTTGCGTCTTAAACCATTTATCCCTTTTTGTTTTACTCTCATGTGTAAATCCAACTGCGTAGGTTATGCCCCCCTCCAAACTGTTTACATAATAGATAGGCTACAAGAGCATTTTGTGTGGACTGCATCTCGGGGGGGGGCGGGGGCGGGTGCTGCTTCATGTCGCATGGATTTCCTGCATGTTTGAATCAACTGTGAATGTTCTTTTGATGGTACACCCCGAGGAGACTCTCTGGTTTTTCTTGTCGCAACCCACTAGGACACTCACTTATATGTTGCGTCAAAACAAAGTGCATCACTTACAAGAGGTGACAAAATTTGCATCATATTGGTCTTTGCTGATTTATATAGATAGATTCCAAATTAGAAATGACTGCTACAACTTAAGCAGAAATGCAATGCATCCTGGCATAGTAGAGGATGCTGCGACCGGGGGACCTCTGTATCCTGACGCTGCCATTTGCTGTCTGATAGAGGTATGACTTCCAGAAAAAGAGAAGTGCTCATTCCCCTCTACTCTGCATTAGCCAGACCTCACCTGGAATATAGCATTCAATTTTAATTTACTTTTCAGCATCCAGGTTTAAAAAGATGTCGTTAATCTGGAGAGGGTTCAAAGGAGGGCAACAAAGATGATACAGGGCCTAAAAATAAGTCTTATGATGAGAGGCTGAAAGAACTGGGCCTGTTCAGCCTGGAGAAAAGAAGATTTTGAGGTGACATGATAGCATTCTACAGGTACCTCAAATATTGTCACAAAGAAGAAGGTAAAGAGTCTATTCTCTCTCATCCCAGATCGTAGGACATGGAGCAATGAACTTAAACTACAGCACACCAAGTGCAGGGAAGCCACAAGGAGGAATTTCCTGACTGTGAGAGCAGTACAAGAGGGGAACCAGCTGCCAAGAGAGGTTGTGTGTTCTTCTGCATCAGATGCATCCAAGAAGCAATTGGGCTGTTACCTGATCAGGATAGTGCAGCTGGCATCCTGCACTAGCAGGGGGTTGGACTCGATGGCCTTCCTGGCCCCTTCATCCCCAGCTGTTCTGTGAATCTCTGAATCTGTCAATGGGTATCTTCTATTCTGACCACCCTTCTGTCCTCTGGCCACCTCACCTACCACCTTTCCTTCTGCAGCCCAACAACACCTGTGAGGATCGGCCGTTTCTATGCAGGAAGCCATGTTCAGGCATCCCTCCTGTGGCCCCAGAGTTGGTGTGCTCAGCCGGTTGGACTGTGAGGCTACATCTGTGGATTGTGCTGTTCAAATGTATATGCTGAGTTAAAAACCTGCTGCTGGTGAATTTTCCTGTAAAGCTTCCGCTCCATTCAAAACCCACCATCAATAGCTGGCTTTTGCACACATAAAAATTACAGCAACTGTCCCCGAGGACAAAAACTGGTCAGCCCAGTTCCCCCACCCTGTTCATTGGCAACTATAGCTGCTAGCCAGGAAGGGAGACACAGAAAAACTCACGAGTTTAAAGAGAAGGAAAAATTAACATACTGTACAGCAAACAACTTAATCACTCCTTTGGCAATTCAACCAATGACCCAAGATCAACCCGGGTTAGAAGTGAGCATGCTGAATGCTCCTGCTGTGCTGCCGAGAATAAAAACATGCAGTGCAAGAGTCATTAAGCCTAAATAAACTGACCCAAAGTTCAGCAGGCAAGCTGAAAGACTAGAGATTAGGCGCTGGAACAACTCAGAGCAAACAAGGAAGAAGCACCATCCAAGGAGAGTGTCCTGCACTGGACTCAGCAGTCAACGCTCCCAAACATATTCAGGGGTTGGATCTCACTTAAGAAATGTGCAGCTAAGCTGATGGAGACAGTCCTCCCCCCTGTGGAAACTTCTCCAGTTCCATGTAAATGCTACATAAATGTCTGAGAAGCATCACAGAGGACATTTCTCCCTGTTGGAAGTTGTCTTTATTTGAAGAAGTGTCCAGTTCTAGTCTGGTTTGAAATCAAAGCACTATCAGGAAGGAGAGCAGGGACTTTAAAGTTGCCCCTCATCCACCTCAGAACTGATGGGGTCAAGTGTTCCACACTGCGGAGATACTATATTTCTGTTAAAGTGGGAATACTTATATGCCCAGCTATACATATAAAGCCACATCTATAAAGGCAATGGAACTGGTTTCTCCTCTGATGTCCTCACTTCAGCTGACGCAATTCTCTGTGGAGTGGCCCTGCCCTTTCCCTTTGGGAGGCTGAGGAAACTGGGCTCAGGTGAGAGGTAAGCAAATGAAAAGTGCCAATTGTGGGAAGCAGGAGGAGATGTGCCCAGCCAAGGGGGCAGCCCTACTGAAAGCATCTTACCTGAAGGCCCCCAAAGGCTTGAAACTGGCACCAACTTTCAGTGATGACTGAGGACTTCAGTAAGTTACCCACCCTGCCTGATATTCAAATTGTCAAAAAAGATTATGCATTACCAAAAAAGAGGATAAAGTGGATGCATAAAATTTACATATGCTAGATTATATTTAGTTGCAAATTTAGAAATAATAATTGAAATAATATAAATAATTATAAAATTTATATTATAGAAGACTGTGAACAGGTGAGCAGTGTTCCTTGCTGTTGATGGGCAACTTCAACACCCATCACTTCTTCATGTTGGTTCTTGGGCTGAACAGCCCGTCAAATAGAGGTGTGTCCTGTGTAAAACAGGACACATTCGAACATAAGAAAAGCCATGCTGGATCAGACCAAAGGCCCATCTAGTCCTGCACTCCATACAGACGGTGGCAAACCAACTGCCTACAGGATCCCTCCAGCAGGATGGGTGCAAGACCTCCTGCCCAAGCTCCTTGGCAACTGGTGTATGCAGGCAGGCCACCTCTGTAAAGGAAGTTGCCCACAGTCAGTCAGGGTAGTAGCCACTGACAGCCTTGTCCATTGTGAATCTGTCCAGTCCCTTTTGAAAGCCATCCAGGCTGGTCGCCATCACCACTTCCCATAGCATCGAATTCCATAGTTTAACTATATGCTGTATGAAAAAGCCCTCGCTTTTTCTGTCCTTAACCTCCCACCATTCAGTTTCATGGGGTGATCCCAGGTTCAAGTGTTATGGGAGAAGGAGAAAAATGTCTCCCTCTTCACATTCTCCACACCATGCATTATTTTAAACACCTCTATCATGCTTCCTTTCCTTGCCTTTTTTCTAAGCTAGACAGTCCTGGTTGTCATTGCTGCTCCTCATAGGAGAGCTGCATCCAGCCCCCTAATCATTTTTGTTGCTCTTCTCTGTACTTTTCCCAACAATGTTCTTTTTCAGGTAAGGCAAACAGAACTGAACACAATATGCCAAGTGCATGTGCACCAAAGGTTTGTATATGGAAAGCAAGATTATGGCAGGTCAATTTTCTATTCCATTCCTAATTATGCCCAGCATGAAGTTTGTTTTCTTCACAGTAACTTAACACTGGCCCATTTTCATCAAGTTGTCCACCAATACCCCAAGACCTCTTCCTTGCTCAGTCACGGGTGGTTCAGATCCCATCGACATATACTTAAAGTTGGGATTTTTTGCCCCAATGCATTACTTAAAACTTGCACTGCATTTACCATGTTGATGCCTATTCTCCCAGCTAGGAGAGATCCCTTTGGAACTCTTCACAATCCCTTTTGATTTTAATCACCCTAAAAAGTTTAGTGTCATCAGCACACTTGGCCAGTTCAAAATTTATTTCTAATTCTAGATTTATGAATAGGTTGAAAAGCATTCGTCCTCATACAGAACTCTGTGGGAGTCCACTGGTGACCCCTCTCATCGGGAAAAGTTGCCATTGATTTCTACCCTCTTTCTTATATTCTTTAACCAGCTAGTGATCCATACGAAGACTCCCTTTTGTTCCATGACTACATAGTTTGCTCAGAAGCCTTTAGTGAAGGGCTTTTTCAAAAGCCTTTTGGAAGTCCAAGTAAGCAGCCACTGGATCACTGCTGTCTATGTGTTTATTGCACTCTCAAAGAACTCCAACAGATTAGTGAGACAAGATTTTCCCTTGTGGAAGCCATGCTGATTTTCTTTTTCAGCAGAGTTTGTCCCTCTATTACAGGGGTCCTCAAACTTTTTGAACAGGGGGCCAGTTGAAAGGGGCTGGTGATGGGTGCAGGCCGCCAAGGCAGTGCAGGCGGGGGGGGGGGCGGGGTGTGTGTGCGCAGAGATCATTTTCTCTGAGCGAGTCCAAAACGATCTTCTTGCAAGCAAGTTGGTGCTTTCCTGCATGCGCGCGTGGTGAGTCCAAAACCTCTATGGCGGGCCGGATAAATGGGCATGGCAGGCCAGATTCGGCCCACGGGCCATAGTCTGAGGACCCATGCTCTATTAGCTTACTGATTCTATCTTAATGTTTTTAAGCAGTTTTCCCAGGACAGGTGTTAAGCTAGCTGGCCTGTAATTTCCTGAATCCCCCATATCCTTTTTTTAAAAGAAAATGGGTGTTACATTAGCCCATCTCCAATCTTCTGGTACAAGGACTAATTTTAGAGAGATGTTAAACAACCCGTAGCCACTCTAGGACTTTGGAGCTCCACTACAGCCCAGCATGTGAGTAGCAATTATGATCCTGCACATGTACCTGCTTTGGAAATTCAGGGGCAATTGGAAGCCAGGATTAGGGGCTTTCCAAAGGCTGGAGATGGCCAACTCCAACATGGTGGTTTTTCAAGTAGTAATTACTGGACATCTATTTCCCCCTCTCTTGAGGCAATTAATCAGAAATGCAAGCATTCATACTGTTTCAAAACTAGTGAGTAAGAAAGTAGAACTGTTTAACGTTATTGCTATGGGAAAAAAACCTTTTAGCAGGCTATGCATTTTCTTGAATTTGGATTTAGAAAGATTGGTTTCTAGAATTAAGATGTTAACGTTCAACAAACAATTTTTCTCAAGTATCTTAATGTCAGCAAGCCTGCCAGTTTATCAGTGTTTGTTTGGACCTGGCAAAGCCAAAGGAAAGGGCTAGGCAGTAACTGTAATGGGATAAACCAGAATGAGAATAAGAAATAAACATAATTGTGGAATGTATGTGATGACTCCCTGAACTCATTTGAGTATGTTTACGTACAGACTGTTACTGCTTTATTCATATTACTGCTGCAAGAACATTTTTGCTGCTCAGATTAAGCCCAAGGACCTGTTAACATAGCTGTTTTTTGGGAGGGGGGATTTAGTATTACTCCCTTTTTTTTCCTTTTTTTTCTTTTTCTTTTTTTTTGCTGGAGAATGATTTTACTAGAAACAATATAAACCACTGGGACTAACCCTTACAACTGAAGACATTTTTTCAGAGAGCATAGCCCCAAATTAGTGACTTTTTAGCCCATGGACAGAGAAACAAGCTGTGTATAATCAGGAGTCAAATCCATGTCCCATGTGTAATGCTGTGCAATGCTTCTCGAACTGGTCTCTTGATCCTAAATGTCTAATGAAATCTCTCAATGAGGAGACATATTATAGGAGATGTAGACTTCTACTGACTTCCGGAGAAGTTTTTCACAGCACAGAATTCTTGCCTTGTTGTCCACAGAGTTATAGACTAAGGCTAAGCTCTACTGCTTCTCTGACTTCCTGCTGCAACTCTATGAGCGAAAAAGATGTGGCAGTGACAGCTTGAATCTCAGTTTATGACAACTAATGACATTTCTTTGAGAAGCAGCTGCTTCACAACCAACAAAACCTGACAAGGAGCCTTGTTCCTGCTGGGCAGATAATCCATCCTAGCAAATAAAGGTATTTTTGACTGTGTGCAAGCAGCTTCTGCCAACCCTAGTCAACCTGGTGTTGGTCAACTCAAAAGGAGGGAGAACAGCCCTCAATGAAAGACATGAGCCAGTCTCTTCTGATATGTCTAAGCCCAAAGTTGAGCATACAAGCACCCTATTTTGTGTCCTGAAATGATTGAATTTGAAATGTCTCTAAAGATGACTATGCATACACCTCCTCTGTGGAGCACTCCACTGCTTTTCTACACCCCAGTTTAAAACATGGGGCTGATAATTTAGTTCTTCTGGTTTGCACTGATATAGTTCAACTATTCCTGAAGCTACTTTTTGACAACTTGTCTTCTTCCCAATTGAAGATTCAACGTAGTGTATTTGCTAGTTCACTTATCATAGCTAACTCCAAAAAGATCAAACGGCCTGATGAAATGGTTCAGTTCTGCAACAGGTTAATTCATTCTTTGTGTTGAGCAAATGTTTTAGATTTAATCTCTGTAACTACTCCACCTACTCAGGGCATTTCAAACTTTGCACTTATTCTTACTAACATGGCAACACATTCAAGAACTGTTCGGAAAAATGGTTCAGCCAGGAATGTGCTATATCCCAGAGTTGTGTTTAATCAATTTCCAACATCCATCCAAGTTCTTAAGGCTGGAAGTATTTTGCAGATATTATATGGAGCACTGATTTAGTTCCTGTGTTCTAATTGCTGACCTGAAGATATTCAGTCTTCTTTTCTTAGGGTGCTATTGGGTTCACCCTATTGTTTCTCAGGAATTGTTTTAAAGATAAAGGTTGGACAGAATCTGGAAAGCTGCTTGGCTTGGATCCAGGTAATCCATTTTTTGGCTTCACTTTAGACTGGTACTTCCTACAAACTCTTGGTCTCTAAAACCCTGCAGGATTCTTTTGAGTTCTCTTGGTCGACGCCTGTATTGACTAAAATCACCTCCACAGGGATTTCACTGGGTTTGTTATTGTCCAGCAATTTGTCCAGGGCTAAATCAACTGTGAAACAGTGATTACCAGACACTGATTTCCAGGACCTGCAACATGCTGCCTGGAAGCCATGGTAACCTAAGCCTAGGCACGTGCTGGTCTCCTTTTCCAAAGAAGAGATGCTGTACTAGTGCAGGCTGATGATTCCTAAATATAGGAGAGCATTTGCATGGCAGATGTTTAAAAAACCCTTACCCAACAGATGCTGTCCATGTAATAATAACAAGGTGGACACCATGTTTTATTACTTAGCTCAGATAAGCCAACTACTGGGCCAACTACTGAACAAGCAGCTAAATGCTTGAATTTGGCTATATTTGCTAGATCTCTTTATGATTAACTGCTTTCTTGAAGGCATATAATACTATTTATATTTGTATTGGCTTTGTGAGTTGAATACGCCATTGATTGTAATTAAGACTGAATACATACAATCTCAAAAACTTGAGCATGCTCCTATTTTAAAAGGTACCAAGTAATCAAACACATTTTTGCTTAGACATTCCATAGACACATACACAAAATGGATGAGGAATGTATCTTGGATGTTTGAGCTCCAATCCTCTGCACACTTATTTTGGAGGAAGCCCCACTGAGAAGCATTTGGGACTGATTGCTGAGTAAACTCACAATTGCATTGTGAGTTGCCCAGAAATAGAAACATCCAATATTCTCATTCACTTGGAATGCTGAAGTTAATAATGAACACGGCTGGACAGAGAGAAACATTAGGAGTATTCCACCATTCAAACAGCACCATCTTTTGGTTCTCTTTGTATAACTTCATATATTTAATTTTGACATACTATTTAGTATAGTATTTAACATACTATATTAGGGTACCTCAATTTGAACTCCTCACTTCCTATTTGTTCCATTTTTATTTATTTCATGGGATCCCATGTGGTGTTGGAGCAGTAGGACCTGGGAAACAGAAGATATGGACCTACATTCTGCGGTGAAATGAGCTTGAGTCACATACTAGTTCTCAGCCTAACCAACCCCATGAGGTTGTTATGTGCAGAGGTTGTGTCAGGAGGTGCCCACGAAGGCTAGAGCCCTGAATCTCTGAAAGCCCTTCTGTACCACCAGCCTGTTTCCCCTAGGCAACGTTGATGGTCCACTAGGGCTGGATCCCGATTCTTTCATTTGAGTCCCAGGTCTCTGGGAGGCCATCTGCCCACACCTTGCTGTCCATGGCCTGGACTCAAGGTCCAGGGCTCCTGATGATCTCCATTGCACCTGATCCCCCTGCCTTGAATCTTTCTGTTCTGAGTTTCTTTCTGAAACCAAGCAACATTCTCTCCCCTATCCATACATCCCTGTTTACAAATAGGAATGCTCTTAGGAGACAGAGTCCTTAAAAGACAGACACACAGAGAGACATTAGTGCCTGTAAATTAGCATGTGAAAACTAATTCACAGTCTGTGAATCCACTTGTCAAGTCAGCAATGGAGACAAGGTATCTTGTGATATCAGTTGTGATGGCATGGGGGACATTGTAGGGAAGCTCTTGAACAACACCAAGAATCTGAAAGTTAATTAGAGAATCTGCCCATGGGGAGGTGAGAGAAGGTGACTGGAGCGCCCAGCTGTTCCTAATCTCTTCTGAGACATATCCAGGAAAAACAACTGATATGCTACAGGGACTTTGTGTTGCATGTAACACAACACTTTTGAAGACAAGTATTTAACTAGCCAAACTCAATTCATTTGCTCTCTCCCCCACAAGCAGAATAAAATGGGTCCCCAAGGTGAAAAGACACTCAGTCAACCACCTGTTTAATTCTTTTGGAAATGTTGTTCCTTCATTTTTAATATATTTTATTCTGCTATTTGGCACACCAGGATACTCTAAATGGCTAACAGTAAAACCTCAACATACCTAAGATTCAGAAAGCATCCAAAACACATTTTTAAAAATCCATTAAGAACACTTAAAAATGGAGAAGGCAGAAGAGGAAAAGCAACCTTTTTAAAACTGTCTAGCCCTCAAAGTCAGAAAGAACCTACCCATTAAAGAGACTAACAGTGTTTATTTTAATTTAAAGCCATGATATCTGCAACCCAACCAGACTTAAGAATGTCTTCACTCCCACAGATTTTATCAGGAGATATTTAAGAACACATTTAATCACATCCTACTGAAATCCATGAGCATTATCAATGATTATATCTGCCTGGACAATGCCCTAGTTTTTCAAACATTATCATGTAAAATTGATAGCCTTTCAAGATCAGATAGACAAGCTGAAACCACAAATTCTACTTTTCTACCCATTCCCCTGTCCCTTTTCCTGTTGTTCTGCATCCAATAAAATGTTTGGCAATACCAAGCAAGCCGCCGTGTGTTCTGTTTAAACCCCAGGATGTACATGAATGCAATTTTGAACTTCTTTTATGTAGCCTCCACATGGGAGCAGATAAAATAGAAAAAACTTGCCTGCAGAGACACAACTGTAGAAACCTTCTCTTCCTGGAACAGAAAAGATACTGTTCCTTAGATATACTAAGGAGTGCCCTGTCTCTTTGTGGTGTGTAGAATGTGCAATGCCCTCTGGACACTGGTCTGCCATGCCCCATATTGCCTACTCTGATTGACAGGAGTTTCTGGGGGGTCTCAGAAGGCTTTCTCAGCCAGTGTAAGAACTTCCTCAGCCAATGTAAGACCTCTTGCTGCCATGACGTTCAAAGGGAGCCTGCAGGGCTGATGGGAGTGTGGCAACTTCCTGGCAAGTCACTCCCCCCCCCCTTCATCTGAGGGGTCCTTTTCCAGAGTGAGGAAACTGCCTCCATTAGTGCAAAGCAGAGGATCAGCAGCATCTCCAGTGAACAGAAGTCATATTCTCCCTCTTGACCTTCCTCTTTCTCCTTTCCTCTTAACCCTTTAGGTATATGCTCAATACATGAAAAAAGCAATGTCAAGGCTGGATTATTTTCGGTATGTGAACACCCCTGTACCACAAATGGTCCAGAAAAATTCTGATATGAACCAGAGTAAGCATGCCAACAGGCACAGGGAGACAAGGGGAAAGGCAGAAAATAACCCCTTTGAAGTGATAAGTAAAAAAGGACGATATCCCCCCCCCCCCCGCCCACCTCTTTCCTGGATTCTCACTTTTCTTGCTCTCTGCCAATCTTTTTTGGGAGGAAACACGGGATTGACTTTAACAGAAGTAAGGGTCCCCTGCCCAAAATAGGTTGGAGGAGGGAAGAACTCTTCCAAGAATTCTGTTGCCTCAAGGGTCCTTTATGAAGGGTGGGCTTCGAGGCATTTGGAGTTTTCTTTGACAGAGCTCTTTGTTCTCATCTCTTTTAAGGTGTGTGTGGAGCCATCTTGCATAACTGACTTGATCAAAGGAAGGAAAAAACATACCAACTGCAGATACACTTGGGGTTCCCTGCGGGGGAAGCTAAGTGGAAGCAGGCCTCACAGAAGGACCGAAGCAGTAAACACGAAAAAATTCCAGTGGTGGCAAACTTCAACTTGCCACTAAGTGTCACTCTTGTCCAGTATTTGCAGAATGTTTTTCTTACATTAATCAAGGTCAAGCAAGTTGTTAGCAGGAGAGAAATCAGTGATAAGTCAAGACATCATTTGCATAGCATAATTGTGGCTATCAATTCTGTGTGATTAATATAACTTTGTACATTATTATTAATATGCAGCCTGTGGTTACATGTAATTAAAAGTGCATAATTATTATTACTGATGAAAAGCTGTAACTTGTGAACCACTATTGCTACTACTACTACTAGTAATGTCATTTCATTTCTATACACCATAGCTGAAGCTTTTTTGGTGGTTTACAACAATCCATAAAAATGGTAGTAAAACAATAAAATATCATAAAAACAGAGAAACATTAACAAGTTTAAAACATCTAAAACAAACAACAACAAAGAATGACTCTATACAAAACTCCCTCAATCAGTGCCATTTCACATTACAGAAGCCTCCTTGCAGTAAGCATTAGGTTGCCAGGGTCTCCTTCCTCTTTCTACTCCTGCTGCAGATCTCTTGCTGGTGAGGCAGAAAACGAAAGAGATGCTTTGGTCTTTTTGCCCTGCAGCCCCGCTATTCCTCCCCCACCCCAGTGCATCCTTAGTTCATGTTTTACTAGCCCGTCCCCCACCCCTGGCAGCCATTATGTGCCTAGCAGGGAGCCATTTTGTAGATGTATCCAGGAGAGTTTCTCAAATTCCCTTTGTGCCCAGGGACTGAAAAAGGAGGGGAATCCCAGGTTTAAAACTATCAAAATTTGCCAGAAACACACACCCCCAAGCCTGTTGGGTTATTACACAAATGCATGCACACACATACACTGAGCTAACAAAGAAGCTGTATGCACAATAATAATATAATGAGCCATTGGAAGCTCAGAACAGCTCCTGGATATTGATTTTATACCAGCCACATCAGAAATTGCCTTATAATAGGCTGAACTATTTCCCATTTCTCCTAGTACTGTCTGTTCCAACCCCACAGAAGTGCCAGGTCACATCCTCAAGCATTTTGGCAGGGGATGATGGGAGTTACCATGCAGCAGGTCTGAATGACGTCATGCCAGCCTGGTCCAGCCAAGTCTCTACCTTCCACATGCAGACCACGCTACGGTCCCGTGCTGGGACACTCCTAGCTCAGCTGGGCCCTTTGCAAAGTCCAAGCCACTGCCATAGTTCCTGTATCACATGCCCCTTTCTTGACTCGTGCTCTTGACTTGGAGCTTTTGTCTGATGCTGCCTTTGAAAGCTGTGCTTATAATTGACTGGTATCCTGTGCATTCAACCTCGGCCTTGCTACATGAGGGCCTCTCTAACCAGCTGCTTTACTGAGTCTTCTCCCATTTCCATTGTGGGAGGGAAGGTATGTTCTTTCTGTGTTTTGTTTTGTTTTTTGCATGGGGTTTCTGTTTCTCTGCCTTTCTATATATTCTGTTAATCAACCACACAGAGGTATTGTGGTACAGCTGCAGTATAGTGGGTTTGTGATGCTTCATGAGGCTTTGTTCCCATTCTCGTTTGTTCCAGGTTGACATTTAATACAGGACTTTCCTTGCTCTAATCCCTCCCCACTCCCTGGGAAAATGCCTGGAAAATTTGGGAGAGCCCTGGAGAACAAGGGCCTTGTGTGAAGGTTCCAAAAGGCCCCTTGGCTATGTCTCTAGCTGTTTTGTGGAAAATCCATGATTGGTAAATTGTGCTTGGCTTTTGGCTTGCTTTGACTTGCAATTAGCTTTGTGCTGAAGCAGGCCCTCAGCTCATTGTCAAATCCCTGTGCAGGGTCTTGGGTCTTTTCCTTGGCTGCAGCCCCTGCTGTGCTGGAAGGAAGAAGAGGGAGAAAAGAGTGTGGCAGAAGAGGAGAGAAATATATGGTGACCCATCCTTTGGGCCCACCCACTGCAGCTGCCATATGTGGCCTCCTCCGGGATACCAATCAATTATCCATGAGGGAATGAAGCCCTATACCGAAATATGGCAGCTCAAGGCCCCATACATGAGGCCTTCAAGTTTTGAGTGGCCCTTTCCACATTACCAAAGAAGAGGAAATTCAACAGCAAAAATGGAACAAAAGGCCACACCGATCTGCATAACATTTGTGTGTGCAAATTTGTATGTATAGGGCAAATTTAGAAAAAAAATAGCTATAATTTAAATAGAAATGCAACAGTTCTCACCATAGTGAAGACTGCCTGGTGATCTGTGTGTCTGCTGCTGTTCAAGTGCTAAGCATGGGCAGGCAACTTCAAGGGCCTTCTTTATGGTTCTTTGACTGTACACCAGACATTTTTATAAACTTAGTTTTTATTGTGAATTTTGAAATAAAAGTCAAAATCTAAGCAAAAAAGGAATATAAAATAAAATATTGTAATTTTCCCCATGAGAGTAAGTAAATCTAGATTACATGCATATATACCATGTGCTCCTATATATTGTATATATAACAAGAGATAATATTATTGCAAATATTCATGTACATACTTCAACAAAAGCAGGCCTAATAACCCTATATTAGTCTATTCATAAATTACACCTGAACATCACCTGCTTGAAACTTGGAAGATTCATCAAGTCCTCCACCCACTGTGTTCTTGCTGGTGGCAATTTATCCTTCCAGTGTTGTAGTACTAGTCATTTAGCTGTCAAAGGGGCATGGAAAATCCATTTACACTGACCTTGTGTGAGGAAGAGGAGGAGGAGGAGGTGGCAGCAGGGGTGGCTCCATCACACCATGTATCCAAATTATTGCCTCCTCTCAAAAAGAAGCAGCCATTGGGCATTGCCAGAACATATAAGTAAGAGAAGCATTAGCTGTATGACAGCTTCAACAATTGGCCAATCTAATTAAGCTCGTGTTAAAAAGATGTTGTGGCATCCAGTATACTCAAAGCATCATTTCTTTTGCTGAATTCAATGTAACCTAAGATCTGCTACCTTTTTAAAATAGATGTCACTGATTGGGCAGAATAGGATGCTCTGATTCATTATTCAATTTTTGCTTAAGACCCTATGTGTCATACTAATTCACCAATAATAGATACTGATAAACCTGGATTCTAGGGTAATGTGGCTGTTCAGCATCAATATATCCAACAACAGACAGCTCTGAAACTCCAAAAGCCGCAAGGCCAAACCTAGATTCTAACAGATGTTTCAATTGCATATCTATCATTCAACCATAGCTGGCAAATCATATTTAGCATGCAAAACAGAATGGTGGAAAATTATCATTGGAACCTACAATCTGATTCAAAGTGAAAATCCCACGGTCTGCCAAATGAATGTTTTCTTGACAATCTTTAAATTCAGATTTCCCCATAGAGTTAATTTTGTGTGTGAAAATAAACTTCAATTGATGTACAACTGTGCACCACATTTCTCTCACTGCTGTAATTGTAGAAGGCACCCTGTCTGTTTTGGTATACTGAGAACTCAATACAATCCATTTAGGAAGAGAATCGAAGCATGAAGACCACAAAACTGACCAATGAGAAAAGTCTAATTTGAGCAGGGGGAAAAAAACTTTCTTAGACATCAACAAACAGTCTGATGATCGAGAGAGAAACTGGGAAAGCTATATCATCCTTCTTCAATTGAAAATTGCCTCCTTTCCAAGGATTTCTATGATTGGATAGTACTCAAAATATAATCCTGACTTGAACTGGACTGTCTATCCAACAGAGGACACCTTCAATAAAAGGACTGTCCATTGCTAGGTCTTGAAAATGTACACCGTAAAGTAGGTCATCTGACCATCCTATGGTTATTTACTAGGCTACAGGGTTTGACTTGAAGTTTCAGATTGCTTCTCAGATCTCCAGGGAAAGAGCTAAGGTGGCACTGAATTGTAAAGACAGATGATCTTCTATTGGTTTGGATTTTATGCAGCTTGCTTTGCCCTGAGCCCTGTGTTCATCCCATGTCATTAAGCACATAATCTTGTGCTGTTGGTATCCTTCACCCTCACTGACAGCATCCCAGCTCCCCTTCTGACTTACAAATGACCAATCTGTGCCCTTGCAGGTGTTGTTGGATTGCAGCTCCCTGTCCAATTGCCATGCTGTCTGGGCTTGATGGAGTGGAGTCTACCAACATTTGGAAGACCACAGGTTGGCCACCCCTGCCCATGAAGCATCATCCCTTAGCTCCCAAATTTCACTCCATCTCTGTGGGATGATCTAAGCCTCAGGGAATCTGACAAGCCCAGTTTGCCTAGGGTTGGTGAAAACATGTGACATGGCACCATAAATTTTCAAGGTTTCTTACAAAGCAATGATGTATGTGGAGTAAGGACCATAATTTGGTGGTGGAGCTCATGCTTCACATGTAGAAGTCCCTACATTCAATCCCCAGTATATCCATGTTTGTTCTTCTAAAAAAGAGGACCATTTAGTGGGTGGTGTGGAAGATTTCTGTCTGATGCCTTGCGGGGCCATTGTCAGTCAGAGCAAAGACTACTGGATGAAAGACGGATGCATCAGTCTTGAGGTGTGGCTAAAAGAACAGCATAGGAGGGGCAAATCTAGTCCTAACTCATAGCAGTGGATAGCTGCTATTTGTTCTTGGTCAGTGTTTGAATGGCAATCTTAGGATGGAAAGCCAAGAGAACTTTCAAGCAAATTGGTATAATTACATTGAGCTGTTTACGCTGTAATTATATATATTCACCTTTCTCTCTCCCTCTCCCCTTTCTCTCTCATTCTCTCACTCTCTTTCTTTTTCTCTCTATTTTTTGTTCATCCATTAACTAATTATATATGAGATACTTGTTGTTTAGTCGCTAAGTTGTGCTTCACCCATCTTGACCCCATGGACAACATTTCTTCAGGCTCTCCTGTCCTCCACCATCCCTCAGAGTCCACCCAAGCCCACACCCACTGCCCCAGTGACTCCACCCATCCACCTCATCCTCTGCTGTCCCCTTCTTCTTTTGCTGTCAGTCATTTTCAGCATTAGGATCTTCTCCAGTGAGTTGTTCCTTCTCATTGGGTGGCCAAAGTATTTGAGTTTCATCTTCAGTATCTGGCCTTCTAAAGAGCAGTCAGGATTGATCTTCTCTAAGACTGACTGGTTTGATCTCCTTGCGATCCAAGGGACTCGCAGGAGTCTCCTCCAGCACCACAATTCAAAGGCCTCAATCCTTTTGCACTCAGCCTTCCTTATGGTCCAGCTTTCACAGCCATACACTGCAACTGGGAAAACCATAGCCTTGACGATACGCACTTTTGTTGGCAGGGTGATGTCTCTGCTTTTTAGTATGCTGTCTAGATTTGCCATAGCTTTCCTTCCCAGGAGCAAGCGTCTTTTAATTTCTTGGCTGCAGTCCCCGTCTGCGGTGATCTTGGAGCCCAGGAAAATAAAATCTGTCACTACCTCCATTTCTTCCCCATCCATTTGCCCGGAAGTGAGAGGACCGGATGCCATGATCTTAGTTTTCTTAATGTTGAGTTTCAAGCCAACTTTTGTGCTCTCCTCTTTCACCCACATCAAGAGGCTCTTTAGTTCCTCTTCACTTTCTCCCATTAGAGTGGTATTGTCTGCATATCTGAGCTTGTTGGTATTTCTCCTGGCAATCTTAATTCTGACTTGTGATTCATCTACCCCGGCCTTTTGCACAATGTGCTCTGCATATAAATTAAATAGGCAGGAGGACAATATACAGCTTTGCCATATTCCTTTCCCAATTTTGAACCAATCAGTGGTTCCATGTCCAGTTCTCACTGTTGTTTCTTGACCCACATACAGGTTTCTCAAGAGATAAATAAGATGGTCTGGTACTCCCATCTCTTTAAGAACTTGCCACAGTTTGTTGTGATCTACACAATCAAGGCTTTAGCACAATCAATAAAGCAGAAGTAGTTGTTTTTTCTGGAACTCCCTAGCTTTCTCCATGATCTGGCGTATGTTGGCAATTTGATCTCTAGTTCCTCTGCCTCTTCGAAACCCTGCCTGTACTTCTGGTAGTTCTCAGCAGTCTTGGGAAGTTCTCAGGGTTCAGTTCTCAGAAGTCTGAGAAATTCTCAGGGTCTTGAGTGACCCTGTATGGCTCATAGCTTCATTGCGCCACACAAGACCCTTTGCCACAGCAAGGCAGTGATCCATGAAGGAGATAGGAGATACGAGGCTTACTGAATTGTGTTAATTTAGATGCTTCTAATAGTTCTAATTTGTAATGCACTGAAGCTTATTTGTGCCATTTATGCTTTCTCCTCCATGTCCTCCTGGCCACTTGAATCTTGTTTTCCTGGGAAAAGTAATTTTGCAACAGTTTTTAAAAAGATGAACATATTGACCTTAAGAATCAAAACCGCTTCTGTGTTACTAGCACAGTGTTTGGGAAGGACTATCTTAGAAAATTGCTATCCAGAGCCATAAAAAATCCGTGGGGCAAATAATTGTTTCCTGCAGTTCCCTGGAGGTGTGGGCTCCAATCCACTGTTGCACAAGCAGGTTTCTACGCATGCAGTGAGTTCCCTGTCTTCTCCTCCCCACTGCACCTGCATCTGCACACATCCTAAATCTGTTCCTGAGATCCCCCACCCTCTGGAGCAGATTTGGGAAAGAGGGCGGCAGGGGCAGGGGAGGAATCCCTTTTGCTAGTGGTTTCCATTCCACTGGTAGAAGGACATGGCTGGACCTTAGCCATGAGCCAGCAGTGTGTATGTGTCCTTACAATGACAGAGGGCATCCTTACCCAGTATCACCTTTGCTACTACAGCTGGTGACCCTGCAGCCCTTACTGCATCCCCTGCTACCTGGCACACCCTCGAGTTCAAATCCCAGGGCACGATAAGGGGAACGTTTCAACAGCCGGAACAATGTACAGTTGACATCCGTCATCACCACACTTTCTGAATCTTGTTGGTATGCAGAATATGAGGTTACGGATGGTTCCCTTTCTTATAGTCTTTGGAATCTGAGGGGCACTGTTTACCAGGGAACCTGTCAGTAATCTCCACCATCCATCCCACACTCAAGATACCAAACAGCATGCTTCTTTTCCACCCACACCCCTTTTTATAAAAAAACATCTCTAGCCCCAGAACATAAGGCTGATGTGTGAGCAGCTTAAATGACACATAAACCAGCATGCTCCACATGTGTCAGTGGGCAGAGGGCCCTGCGGATCAGGTTGCTTACACACCCCAGAGGGATATTGAGTGCCAAGCATAGCTGCCCCAGGGTTCACCCCAGTGGCCTGTGTTGTTTTGTCTCAGCTGGAGAATGGGCCAGCTGTGCTGAACACCTGCTGGGTGAAAGCTCCCTGGCCCATATGAGAAAGAGATCTCCCCTCTGAGTTGCATGGGGTGCCAAAGAGGGGGTCACGATCCCCTCAGGCCCGACTCCCCCCAGTCTGGGGGAAGCAACTGGTGCCTCTTTGATACATGGCACACTCTGCCTTAGTTAGAAGGTGGAACTCCTCAGTCATGGAAAGGAACCACTATTGTGGCGCCGGTTATCCAGTGCAAGGAAGGATTGAGATGGCTATTAGTACGAAAGGTTGGGTGCCAACCAGAGACATCTGGGTGGCCACTCTTGGATACAGAGCGTTGAAAAAAGGGTCCCAGTGTAAGGAAAGGATGGAGTTAAGACTTGCAGCGAGTTAGTGGCTGGGTTCATACATCACGACAAGCAACCTTGCACGGTTACTATGGTGTGCTCCATGCAAGGGAAGAGGTGCTTGAGTGCAATCATTTCAACCGCCTGGGGCATTTCTGTATTCCATAGGATGACCGGAGCTTCCATGGGAGTGCCAGCCATACCATCCAGAAACACCCCCAGAGCCCTTTGGAAACCATGTGGATCAAGTCTCTGGCGGTGGACAATCCTAGTAAGTCTCCCACCCTTGCAGAGGGGAAACGAGGCCAAAAGCCTAAAGCTTGGCTTGGCTTGGTTTTTTTAACCATTGAAGGTCTTTCATATTGTCCAAACCCAGTTGTGGTGTTTCACCATAGTTTGGTCGTTAAAAATCCCAACAAGAAACAATGGTTTATTCTATGGATTCTGCATGTCATCATGTCTTATGTTGCCTGGACCCAGGATGGTGGTTTCCATGGTCATGGTATTCAGCTACCACTGAGTCCCCTAGAAAGTCCTTTGAGTGCAGAAGCTACTCTGGCCATCCAGCATCTCTGCCTAGTAACAGATTTACAGACCAATGAGGAGGAAGCAGGCAACATAGGCAGGAAGTGATGCCGTTTGGAACTAAATTCCAGGCATGGTAGCTGATGGGATATATACCAACAGTGAGAGGCTTGAATGGGAAGGATATAAACTATGATAATGTAGAAACCACTTGATTGTCTTTTGGTTAGTTCATGCTTTAAATAAAACACACATACAAACCAGAGGATGGTTTGTCTTATTGTGTGAACCCAGGCAGTGACCAAGTTCACACATCATGGTGTGCAACCCTACATGGTTTCCACAGCTTGCATTTTTCCCCTCAAGCTACTGGTCAGGCAGTCACAGAGTTTCCATGTAAACACAGATTCTATATATACCCTGACCCCGCATCCTCCAGGACTCACTTCCCAGCAGCCCTTGTAATCAAAATCACCTCCTTTACTGTCCCCTGTTGCCTTCAGCTGCCTCTTCCTGATTGGTCCACTGAGGTTTTGAGATGAGTTCTCCCTCTCTCCTTCTCCTGTTTGTACCTTCATCTTTTTAATGCTTCTTAGCCAAGCCAGCCCGCAAAGGGAGTGGTGAAGCCTTTATATTAAAATAAACAGTTTTGCTGAAATTCCTATCTCCTTTCTCTGTGCATTTATCTGCTTTGTATGCACTGCAGAAAGCAGTGTGATGGGCACGGCAATCATCTAATAGAGACCAACTGAAGGTTTCTAGGAAGCTGTGTGTGATAGAGACTGTATGTCTAGAGTGGCCCCTTCTGTTGCCATTCTTTGCATGTCACTCTATGGTGTTTTTCACCACAAATGGAAACAATGGAGCTCCAAGGTCCAGGTGTCATAAGACACCACGGTGAAGCATGGGGGATCCTACAACAAACCATTGTTTCTCTGTGGTTTCCAGAGACCAAATATTGGAGTTGGTATGAACCATTTCAGAATCTGCAGCTGTCCTGCAAGGTCAGCTGAGCCAACAGGAAGTGCATGAATGCTTGTGGACCCCTAGTTGCACAACTGGCAACTTCCCAGTGGCTGCAGGACATGAAAAGGGGTGCTGTGAGCAGGAGCACAAGGTGCCATTTCTGGTGACCTACTTTCTTCCCTGCCCGGTGCTACTGCCAGTGGCAGTGATGGGCATGAGAAAGGAACGCAGCTTAGGAAGTGCGGTGCGTGGGGCTCAGCTCCTGATGAGTGTCCAGCAAATGCTGGGAGTGCTTGCCAGGAGCTTGAACTCTGAGCCCCTGCAACATAAACCAGAGTCCAGAAGTCAAGCCCAGGAAATCCAACAGTTTCCTACCCGCAAATGGTTTCCTCACACACCACTACCAAATGTACTCGTACCACGCAGAAATTCTGCTGCTGGGTTCAGAAAAAACAAGGGCAGAAAGCCACCATGGTTTTATGACATGTGAACTTCATATTCAGCCTTCCTCAATCTGATGGATATTAGCAGTCCTTCTCCAATGGGATAATGCATATAAGTCAGCCTTTTCCACTCTGGTCCAGATGTCTTGGACTATAATTCCCATAATCTCCAACCAGCATGGTTATTGCACTTGTTTGAAAGTACCACCTCATCAGAATTATTTTGTACATCTAAATGCATTTAGAAGGCTATGCTAGATGCCTTGCACAGCTTAAAACACTCGTGTGCATTTCCTGGCTATTGAACATAGAACAATGGACTATACAGTCCTTAATCTAATCCAACAAATCAATCGTAGTTACAGTGTACACCAATAGTATATAGCGTACTAGTATAGTATCCTATATAGTATACTAGTATGCTATATACTCTTAATATACTATAGTGTTTAGTATTGTGTTCTTCATGTGATGTCCTGTGACCTCAAGTGGTACAGTCCTGTGGGGCCCATGCCACATGCTCTTGCTTGATATTTGAATCAGTTCTTTCATTCACCAGATGACACTCAAGAAGGGAAACTGAGCTCCATGTTCGGAAATAGTGTCTGGAAGTCCAAAGAATGTTGTTAGCATTCACATAAGGTGACACTCACACAAAGAATTTCTGTATGTTATTTGAGATATCCTGATAAACAGCAACCATAAGTCAATAGTGGGTTACTATTTACCACCATGTTGCTGGATGGCAGTCACCAAGGGCTGCCAACGGATGAAGAATGAGTCAGCCGTTAGGGGAGTTAGTGTTGCAAGATAGATTAGAAAGGTTTCTTTAACGATGGTTTAGCAAGCAATTTAAAAGCATTGCACACCCACACCCACACACATCTCTCTCTAGTAGAGCAATCAAGTGCTTAAATAACCAACAGCTAAAAGAAACTTGAAAATGTATTTGGTTCATAGGAAAAGCATTATCTTCCAGATCTCCCCAGACTGTCTGCAGCTGTGAACTACCCACACAATGGACACAAAGCTGGACCTGATGTGTCCTTCAGCCAATCTAGCATCATTCTTCTCATGTACTTACGTCCTTGTATTTCATCTTAATAAACTGATGTCTGGATGAGCTTTTTGGCCATGCAGACAGGTTCTTCACTTCTCTGTGTGAGTGAACAAACTATAGTTTCCCAGTCTGGATGACTTGGTTTACTTGTTCACATATTGGAAGGGAAGAGCAAAGAGCTTCTGTGCCCAACCCAGACGCTTGTTCATAATGCCAGGATCTCATCTAGATTCTCGTCCAGACTCTCCCTATATGTTGCCACACTAGCATCTGCACACAGTTGCAAATGAGAAAATCATCACTGTCAGTTTTAACAGAACCAAAGGAGGTAGGTCATTGGCAGGGTGATCTTACCTTCCCCAGCTGGAGTTCACCATTTAGCCTCCACACACCAAGTCTGCTGCAGGAAGAAAAGAATCAACTGCATTGTAATATCCTTATAGCAGCATATATCCAGGCCATATCCATTCTATCCATATGTGCCCGCCCGCCCCTTGAGATCAGCGGGAGAGGCCCTTCTCCGGGAACCCTCCGTGAATGATATTAGGAGGGTGAGTACCCGGAGGAGGGCTTTCTCTGCGGTGGCGCCCCACCTATGGAACGTGCTCCCCAGAGAGGTCCGCCTGGCGCCGTCGTTATTTTTTTTTTGGAGCCAGGCTAAGACCTTTTTATTTAAAACTTATTTTAATTGCTAAATTATTGAATTAATTAGGATTTTAAAATTTTTAGCCGAGAATACACTGGGGGTTTTTTAATGTTTTTTTCTTTTAAATTGTTATATTATTATTATTATTTATGTATGTTTTTATGTATTCTTTGTGAGCCGCCCCGAGGCTTTGTTGCGATGGGGGCGGCATAGAAATGTTTTAAATAAATAAATAAATAAATACCTGGGTTCAAAATTGGTCATAGGGTTCCCAGATAGCCAAGCCCCTTTCCACAACCACCGATCTTTAGCAGGTACACACTTCTGCACATTTCCCCCATTATATAAGATTTAAGTCTCTCTTAAGGCTTAGTAAGGCAAGTAGGTCCTAGATAAAATCAAGCCAGAATTTTCCCTAGGAGTTAAAAAGATTGAGGCTGTTGTAATTTGAGCACATCATGAGAAGGCAAAGCTCCCCAGAGAAGGCAATAAGGCTAGGTAGAGCTGAAGGCAGGTGGTGAGGAAGACCACATAAATAAAGGAAGCCACTGCCTTGTGTTTGCAGGAGCTGAGCAGGGCGGTGAACAAGACATTTTGGAGAGCTTTCATCCATAGGAGCACCATAGGTGGGCAGAAGCGAGGGGTGGACAACAGGGGATCACACATCCCATGAGGCTGGGCTTGAACTGCTGGAGTGCCGACCATTTCTGATTGACAGTTCCAGTGTCACTAAGCCACTGTGTGTGAAAGAAAGGAAGGAAGAACAAACGAACAGCAGCAAAACAAAATTCGCACACATTCCCACCAGATGAATTCAATAGCTTCAGCACTTCTGCCCTGAAAAGTGGCTGAAAACATTTTACAAATATTTAAATAAATAAATGTTTTTAAAATGTCATATCCTTCACAGCTCAGCTCTACTCTTGTAAACTCAAGGCTGTGGTTTCCTTCCTGGAGTCAATCAATCTCTTATCTGCTTTTCCTCTTTTTCTTCCACCTTCAACTCTCCCAAGCATGATTGCCTTCTTCAGTGAGCACTGACTTCCCATGATGTGTCCAAAGTATATCAGCTTCGGTTTTTGTCATTTTGGCTTCCAAGAAAAGTTCCAGTTTGATCTGACCTAGGACCTACTTGCTTGTCCGTCAGTCCAGGGTATTCACAAAGCTGTCCTGCAGTACCATGTTTTAAACACATCCTTTTTGCTACATTCTACTTTCTCCACTGTCCAGCTTTCACACCCATACCTAGTGATTAAGGAAAGAGTAATGTGGGTGTTCTTGGCCTTGGCCCTTATACTTGATTAGCTTCCCTAGTTCCTTCACCACTGCCTTTCCAAGTTTCAGTGTTCTCCTGATTTCCTGGCTTCAGCCTCTTTAATTGATGACTGAGCTGAGGTATGCAGAACCTTTCACAATTTCAATTTCTTCTTTGCTGACAGTAAAGTTCTGTAATTCTACCATAGTCATGGTGTTTGTTTTTCTGATATTCAGCTGCAGCCTTGCCTTTGCACTTTCTTCTTTCAGCACCTCTCAATACTACTGGGCAAACATTCATGTTTTGCTCTTCTCTCTCTCTCTCTCTTTCTCCCCCCCCCCTCCTCTTCCCACTCCCATAGGTTGCCAGGTGCCCCCTTTTACAGAAGACAGTGTCAGGAAATCTCCAAATTGCAGAAACAGGAGAATGTACACTCAGAACCACATGGAATATGCTACATTCAGTTTCTGCAGTTTATTGACTGGTCACCCCAGGAATCGCTCTCTGACAAAAGGTGGTCAGTATACAGAACTGGCTGCGAGTTCCCTGAGTGTATACAGAATGTTTAAAGCATGGATGTCTAACCTTTTGGCTTCTCTGGGCCAGATTGGAAGAAGAATTGTCTTGGGCTGCATGTTAAATACACAACACTAATGAAAACTGATGAGCAAAACAAAGGTCTGTGCATAATGTTCGTGATACCTACCACCACAAATAAGCAAATAAGTCCTCACATAATAATCCTAATTATGCATCTGGAGAGTCTTTTAAAATCATCAAGCAGGTCCCAAGTTTGTAATTCCTAATATAGAAACTGAACATACCTAAGTAATAAAACCACTGTTTTTATATTCTTATTATAAAAGTAAAAGAAAAGAGGGAAACATAAAACTAGTGGGATATTTGGCATTGTATTTGAGAAACTAGTGCATCAATATCTGGTTTGATGGAAGCAGTTGCAATTCTCAGTGAGTTCTCAAGGTGCGCATCAGATATTTTGGTTCTAATTTTACTCTTGGCATGCTTCATTCTTGAAAATAGTTGTTGTGGAAGCCGCACACCACCGTAAACTGAAGCCACACATGTGTACAAATAGTGAGAGCATATGTACATTTATTTTATGTGACATTCTTACAAGACATTCTTGTCTACGAAGTTCACACTCGAGAATCACACAGTTGAGTTACAAAAAAAAAAAAAACCTCATAATGTTTCAAGGAAGTTTACGATTTTGTGTTGGGCTGCATTCATAGACATCCTGGGCCACATGTGGCCCGTGGGTCACGGGTTGGACACCTCTGGTTTAAAGGTTGTGGGTTGCATACACAGGGGCAATGATAAGTGAGGAATTGATACATTTGCAGAGAACAATACAAGTATGAACAGAACATGCAAGGTTGCCAACAGAAAGGATGTTACAGAATGATACATTGATATAGGGTGATTGAGTTAGTCAACGGGTAAATAACCAAGTGATATGAATCATAACTGGTCCCAGGTGTGGGTTTTCTCTTTCAGGGGAAGGTGATTGCTTCAGGACAAAGAAATCTGTTCAGCACTGCTCCTCACATCCAGAGAGCCAGCCGGATACTTTGGCTGACTTATTCTGCAGGAGAATACATAAAATTCTGAAGCCTGCCATGCTACCTGCTTTCCCAGGCATGTGAAGCAGGGCAAAAAGTTCTAGACCCTTCTAGGGGAGAGCAGTAAAGGCACTGCTGCCTGATTTTATAATAAAAGGACACGTAAAAGCAAAATTTTTATTAAAAGTTTCATTTGTTGTGATTTAAGAGTTTCTGTTTACTGTTAATAAACTGTGGAGTGCTTGATTGTACACTTCCACTGAATCTGGGTATTCATTCCGAGGAGGTCTGAAATCCAGACAATATCCACTTCAATTATAATTGTGATTTCTAAATGTGCTTCTATACAAATCAATCAGCACGCATGCGCGCGCGCGCACACACACACACACACACACTGTGTAAACTAGTGTCCTCTTTTGTGGTGCTGCACTTTCTCTCTTAAGGGGCCACACTACCAGCAAGTTTCCAGGGAAGGAAGCCAATCGCACAGAGGGCCTCTGAGATTCGGCCAGTGGCCAGCGTGACACAAAGAGCACGGTTTGCCTGCCACTGCCCTAGAGATCCACACTGGGAACCTAGAGAGCTGGTGTGGGGAATGCAGAATGGAAGGGCACCCCCAGCAGCAACATCCTCTGTCAGTCGCCAAGCAATGAGCGGCAAGGACGGTCTGTTTTCAGCTATCAGTGCAACCTCTTCATTCCGTTTTTATGCAGCCATGATGATATCAGGGACTCTCTTCAAGCAATGCTTCGATGTCAATATTACAATTTGGCCAGGGGGCGAATGATACCTGTGCGAGAGCGAAACGAGGCCAAATGGGGGAGATTTGATGTTTCCAGAGAAATAAGCTGAACTCTGGTGCCTTGGCTTTAGCAGGGCTGGTATCTTATATATGTATTTTTAGCTACATTTCACCACAGATGGTAGCATTGACAAAAAAAAAAATCTGCACTCAATAGCCTAGCCACAATTTCCTTATTTCCAAAATAAACCCTCTGCAGCATCCTTCTGAGATATTTCAAGGAGAGGGACAGAAACGGGGCAGCTAGCATGAAAACATGATTGAGTTCTCCTGGTGTGGCCTTGGCTGCAAAGTCAATTTAAAAGGAGAATGAGAAGCTGCCCTAATCACAAAAGGTATCTGCTAAGCAAGAGAGACACCAATCCCTGGCTTGGTTAGTGGCAGTGAGAGCTCTAAGCTAAACTAAAGCTTCCTCACTGTCAGAGCAATACGACGGTGGAACCAGATGCCTAGAGAGCTTGTGGGCTCTCCCACACTGGAGACATTCAGAAAGACACTGGACGGCCATCGGAGTGGGAAGGTGTAGCATGGTGTCCTGCAACAGGTTGGACCCAATGGCCTTCACGGCCGCTTCTCACTCTACTATTCTATGATTCTATACTGGCATTTTTGTATGTCCAGTATCTTGTCCCCTCCTCTTTCCACTTTAAGGCTCACCTACCACTGGAATGTGGCCCTCAAGAGATCCTCGCAAGTTGGGCCTCAGTCCCAAAGTGATCCATCAGCCCTAAATTAAAACAAGGAAATATTCTTCTGTCTTCTCCTGGGTGGATGGGGAATCACTCTCTGGAAGGGGACCTTTTAGGCCTGCTTTCTCCCACCCCCAACCACACATTTGTATCTAAAATCATTGTTGAATGTGCAGAATGCCAACCGCAGCACATGGTCCTGCTGTGATCATTTAAGCATGCTCCCATGGCATGTGAGACACACCCTCACCATCTACTTCCCCCTGCATTGCTTTCTTCCATGGAGCTGCCAGCCAGCTAATGATGTGAATCCCCCAAGAGCTTCCTGTTGTGGCTTGATTTAGTTTGCCAAGTCCTTGCACAATGGAAAGTTCTGATGAAATCAGGACTTGTGTCCTCCCACAAGTGGTATCTGAACCTCTGTGTCAAAGGAAGCCTTCAATCCACCAAACTATGGAACTGGTCAGGGTTGTGCCTACGATGACCACTTGTGAATTGTCAAAGAAGAAGGCATGCATCACCAAAAAAGAGAGCAAAAGAGAAGTTCTATTTGCTTTTTTAAAGAAAATCCATATACCAGTTTATTTGTTGTTGTTGTTGTTAGCCATGAAGTTGTGTCCGAGCCATCACGACCCCATGGACAACATTCCTCCAGGCCTTCCAGTCCTCCACCTTCCCCCGGATTCCACTTAAGCTCACACCAACTGCTTCATTGACTCCATCTAGCCACCTCATTCTCTGCCATCCCCTTCTTCTTTTACCGTCAATTGTTCCCAGCATTAGGCTCTTCTCCAGTGAGTCCTTTCTTCTCATTAGGTGGCCAAATTTGAGTTTCATCTTCAGTATCTGGCCTTCTAAAGAGCAGTCAGGGTTGATCTCCTCTAGGACTGACTGATTTTATTTTCTTGCAGTCCAAGGGATTCGCAGGAGTCTTCTCCAGCAGCACAATTCAAAGGCCTCAATTCTTCGGTGCTCAGCCTTTCTTACGGTCCAACTTTCACAACCACACGTTGCAACTGGGAAAACCATAGCCTTGACTATACTCACTTTTGCTGGCAGGGTGATATCTCTGCTTTTTACTATGCTGTCTAGATTTGCCATAGCTTTCCTCCCAAGGAGCAAGTGTCTTTTAATTTCTTGGCTGCAGTCCCCATCTGCGGTGATCTTGGAGCCCAGGAAAATAAAATCTGTCACTACCTCCATTTCTTCCCTGTCGATTTGCCAGGATGTGAGAGGACCGGATGCCATAATCTTAGTTTTCTTAATGTTGAGTTTCAAGCCAAATTTGCACTAGTTTATAGGCATAAATATAATTTTGGAAGGAATTCTCTTTAAGTTATAAGAGGACTGCTGTGCATGTCATTACAGTGTGGAAAACCATTTTAAGGCACTGCCCAGGCAATGTCCAGAAAAATTCTGATGGGCAATGTCTAGACCTGGCATTTCCTTCTGATGGTTCTTTAACCTTTATTCCAGATATGGCCCACGGAGCCCTTCAACAAAGGATCAGGTTTTACATTTGGGGAGGGGAGTCATTCAAATTTGCACTTGTGTAATTCGGGATGCATGAAAACTCAATTTGGGGGTGGGAATCCATCAGATTCCCTGGGCCCAGACACCCAGACTACGGTCCATTTTGCAGCAGCCCTAAGACTGAATTCTTGGCAAGTGTGAAGTGTGCCCTGGATTCGCAGAAAACAAAACCCATGTGATGCACAAGCAGCTTCCCTCTCCCACATCAAGCACAGGGGCTGATGGAATGCATGCCAGCACCAGAAGAAATGAGCAGGTGGGGATAGAAACCACAATAACGTAGAAACCATGTGCTTTTCTGTCAGGTAGTTCATGATAAAGCACCACAAACCATGGTAACCATTGGAGGTTCTCCATCTGATGCTGAAAGTGTTTAGACACAAGAGTTTCCCCAGGAAAGGAGCCCCATGCAAGCTGCACAAGCAGCGCCCCTCGTCCTTGCCACCTGAAGCTGCTCTTCGGGCTGCCGCACCCAAACCGCACAGATGAGGTTTGCCAGTTGCACAAAGGGTGGGGAGTCTGCAAGTGTTTTCAGGCTTCCTCTTGGCTCAACTCCCTTTGGAAGACCAAACCGAGCACAAGAGGAATCCCAAGAATGCTTGGAGGGATGGATTCTGACAGAGTCGGTCCCGATGCTAGTGCTAAAGCACATCAGTGCAAGTGTACGTGACTGCATAGTCACTAATGCACATTAGAGTGAGTGGACTGCAATCCTCATGGATCCTTAAAATAATCTGATTCTGGCAGTGAGTGGATGGTAGAATGAAAGATAACTGACTGTGTAATTGCACCCAGTTCTGGCTTCAATATGGCGCCAATATTGACAGCAGTTGTCATGAGCTACTCCCTTCCTTCCTTTCCTCAGGTTCCAAAGCACAAAGTCCTTTACAAGGCAGATCTTGACTGAAATTGTACAGCTAACAGGACAGCGTAACTTTAAATATCCTTCTACCAAGCTGAAAAGATAAGCCTCTGCTCATATAAAGAGTTGAACCCAAAGAAATCTCCCCGGTTCCTCCCTTTCAATAATGCTGCTGGTTCTCATTGGTGGAGCCTGACAGTGAGATCTATGCAAGCCCTCCAGCTGGGCAGCTCTTCTCTCCCAACCCCGCATCACAGGACCAAAGACTGAATCCTGCATGTTCTTCCCCTCCTCTCCTGAAGCCCCTTCCATCTATTTCAAAACAGGCCTGCTTTCATGGCCAGCCTGGGGAACTGCAGGAAGACACTTGAAGGAGCTTCAAAGGCTTCTGCCTCCTCTTACTCCTGTCCTGCCCCCTCATCGTCCCCTCTCCCTGTTCAGAATCTGATGATGTATCTCCCTGGAAAGTCAGCAAAGGGGAAGTGCCTAGCCCACTCACAGCAGCTCAGCCCTGTGTATGCTCACTTAAAAGTAAGCCACAATGGCTGTGTTCAGACACCATAGCACACAACCCTGCATGGCTACCATGGGTTCTTGTTTTTACCACGAGCCACCGGACAGATGGTGAAACGAGTTCTACATTAGTGTGGTTTCCATTTCCCCCTTGCTCAATCCTCCCCCTGTTGGCATGTATTCCATCAGCCAGTGTGCCTGAAATTCAAACTCAAGACACACTGCTCCTTGCCTATGTTATCTGCTGCTTTCTCACTGGTCCATCTATAAAGGCTGGATGGTTGGAGCAGCTCCTGCAGTTGCCACTCTTTCCAGGGGACTCTATGGTAACTGCATACCAGAAGGATGAACACCATATTACTGAGTTCAGAAAAACACAAGAAGTCATAACGTTGGTATGGAGAAACCATAGGGTAAAAACACTGTTATTTCTTACTGAGGTTTCTAAAGCCCAAACTCACTATGGTGAGGTACCATGACTGGGTCTGGACAACACAACAAGCCAAGAATAGTAAAAACAACATGCCCACTGAACTAATTAGGACTTACTCCCAAGGAAGTGCACTCATAACAGTACATCCATAGGTAAATGAGTGAGTAAGAGATAAGATAGGAGCTCTATATGAAATAATCAACAGTTTATACATCTAGAGATTTGATTATCAGTCGGGCATTACTTTTCGAAGGAAGGAAGAGCCAGCCAACCACCGGTGAGGCAGTGTTCTTACATTCGCATTGACACACCACAGTCACAGTGACACAGGACCAGTCCCACCAGCTGCTCACAATAGCACAGCCAGAAGTAGTTGGGTGCAGGACAATAGTTTCCCAGCCATTCTAGAACATTTAAGTGTTGAGAAAAGTCTGGCAAGGAGTTACTTCTTAAATGGAGGCTGCGGTGTGACAAATGAATAATACTTCATTTTCTTTTAGAAATGGAATCACAGAAGAGTTGGAAGAGGCCAGAATGCCATTGGTCCAACCCCCTGCACAGTGCTGGACTCTCAAGGTAAACCATCCTGCTCAGACAGCTGTCCACCATTTGCTTTTAGAAATCAACGTATATGATCTGTTGAAAAGGCCCGGAACAGAAAGCACCCAGTCTTTCTCTTGTGGCATTTTGCATCGTGTGCACTTAAGAAAACCACAATGAATCCTCAGGTGATGAGGGACGTTTGTGCTATAGAACCTATGTAGTCTGCACCAAAGAAGCTTCACACAAACCTCAGTGAGAAAGAGAGGGACTTTCTGTTGTGGCTGTTTCCTTATCTCATATCCGAGCTACCATATAGCCGCAAAAATAAGACCTAACCAAAAAATAAGCCCTAGCATGATTTTTCAGAATTCTCAGAATTATATTTCAGAATTATATTATAAGCCCTACCCAAAATAAGCCCCAGTTAAGATCGTCAGCCAGATGCATGCATTTAGTACATCCGTTGCAACACATGCCGAATGTATTGAATTATAAAATAATTATATTTTATATAATTAAATATAAATAAATAATATTATTGACATTAATACTTTAAATAAATGATAATATTAATTACAATTAAGTATTTGTAAATACCCAAGTGGGCACCTTTGGATGAGAGGTAAATGCCTATGTAGACAGATGAACTAGAAACTAATTGCCAAATGACCAGTCAGAGAACAGACAAAGCGCACGAATAATGTGCGCACCTGATAACAAACATGTTTCATAATTCAATCCATCATGTGTTGTAACGGATATACTTAATTTACTCATGTGTTGCCACTCTTGTCTCGTAAGTCTTCAATTAACACTTGATTTAATGGTAGATTAAAGGGAATAATATTTTGACTCCCAGACAAGCTTAGTGCAAAAAGAAAGAGCTGTTCTGTAGAGTACAAGAAAGAAGTAGTGGAGGACACTGGGGGCAAGAATCTTACGGTTTTCATAAGAAAAATAAGACATCACTGAAAATAATCCCTAATGCATCTTTTGGAGCAAAAATTAATATAAGACCCAGTCTTATTTTCGGGGAAACACGGTAACAAAATACAAAGAGAAAAGCACTGTGTGCCAGGATTTGGGCTGCTCTGGTGGCCAGAACCAGAACCAGCACCAAAGTATCCACAGGAGTGGTCCCAGGCCCTGCTGGAGCCCTCAGCTATGCCAAAGCAAGCTCTTCCCCCCAGAACCAACCTCAGCAATGCAGTTTCCCTTCTTGGCTGCAGTGCCCGCACCTTGCTTGACCCTTGCTGCATTTGGCTCCTGTTCTGTCCTGCCTGGTCATGCTGCCTCAGCTACACAAGTCCCTTGTTGTTGTTGTTGTTGTTGTGCCTACCTCTTGCCTGGCCTCACTGCTTGTATCCTGCCTTGCTGTACATACTTGTCTTGTCTTGTCTTGTCTTGTCTTGTCTTGTCTTGTCTTGTCTTGCTGTGCGTCCTGCCTTGCCATTACACCTCTGCAATGCAGATTTGCCTGCAAGCAATGCTTCAGCTCCTGTCCTTTGCCTGACCCTTGCCATGTAGCCTGCCTTGCTGTGTCACCCCTGCATCTCGCTTGCCTCAGCCACACAAGTCTTCCCATCTGCTGCAGTGTCTGCAACTTGCCTGGCCTGCTTCCTGTCTCACTGCCTGTAGCCTGTCGCTCTGCCTCACCTCAGCAACATGGGCCTTCTTGCTGGCTGTGCTGTGCTTGAGCTCCTGCTCCTTCTCTGACCCTTGCTGCACGTGGTTCCTGTTGCATCCTGCCTCGCCAGGCATCCTGTCTGACTGTGCATCCTACTTGCTTTGCTGCCTCAACAGTGCAGGTTTGTGGTTCATCTGAATCTTGCCTGACCCGTGCTGGGTATCCTGCCTGGCCTTGTATCCTGAGACACTGTAAAGGGCAGGATATAAACACTTTAGACAGACAGACAGACAGACAGACAGACACTTAGATAGATAGACTGACACTTAGATAGATAGACAGACAGACAGACAGACAGACAGACACTTGATTGATAGATAGATAGACACCAGATAGATAGATAGATGATAGACAGACACTTTAGATAGATGATAGATAGATAGATAGACAGACAGACAGACAGACACTTAGACAGACAGACAGACAGACAAACAGACAGATACTTGGATGGATGGATGGATGGATGGACGGACGGACGGACGGACGGATGGATGGATGGATCCTGCCCAATTAATCTGCCCTGAGATACCTCTGTTTGGCTTCCCGTGCTTGACACTTGGCTTGTGCGTGACCGCATCCTCGTTCTGCCTGGATATGTCCTCCTTGTTCTTGACCCTGGCATATTCTGTGACTACAGCCGGGACTTGCCATTGCACCTTGCTATCCGGCTTCGGACTCTGTCCCGCTGCAAGGTCTGTTGCTCTGGTCCCAGGGCCTCTGTCTTGTTTCCAACCACCCATGTCCTCATCCTGTAAACATTAACTGTATATAAAACAGAGTCAAATGTTTAGGGGTCTAGTCTGGCCTTGAGAAAAATGCTTGCTTCTGCCAAGGCCTTTTCCTTCTTGTGATCTAAAACTGATCTAGGGAAGTAATTTGAAGACACATGTCTGTCTCTCTGTGCAACACATCTCTGCATCAGGGCCGAAGTCTGAGCCACCCTGCAAGAGCCTGCAGAACCAGGAAGACGTTTGCCAGAGCTTGTAGGGAGCAGCTGCATGTGGTTCAGCTGCTGGGCCTGGAAACCAGCAAGGAAGCCTGCACTGTTCTGCTGCCCCTTGCCATGGTGACAGGAGCTCCCATGGTGGCTACCTCATGCTCAGGCCTCCAGCACTGCCTTGCCTGACTCCTTGTGTCTGCCTGCCTGACTCCTGCCCAGCTCCAGCCTGCTCCTGCGTCCATCCTTGTCTCCAGCCTGTCCCTGTCTTCCCAGGCACCTGCACCCCTCCTCCTTGGCCTTGCCTTGTTCCTGAACGTGACTGTCTTTCTGGTACCTGAGCTGTGGACTGTGCTCTTGGACCATGTGCTCTCAGACTGTGTGTTTGCCTGTACCTTACTGTCTCTTGGGTTCTTGACTCTGAACTGTTCGGAAATATGCCTCTTGCACCTGGCCCTCTAAACCTGGTGCAGGCCTCCGACCTGCATCTGCATCATGGTCCTGGCATCTTGACCACAGCTGCCTGCCACCCACACCCCGGACCCTACACTCTGCCTGTGAGGGCTGGCTGCAAAGGAGAGGCCCATATTGGCCCCAGTGCCTTAGAACAGGGGCAAGCGACCTAGCTCCCTTCAGATGCTTTGGACTACAGTTCCCATTAGCTACATGAGCAATGGTTAGAGATCATGGGAGTTATAGCCCAAACTATTAGGAGCACCGAGTGGAATAGCCATTCCCTTCTCCTCAGCTCACCTTTACAAGTGCTTCCTCCTCTTAGGGGGTGTGTGTGTGGGGGGGGTACTGTCCCTGCGAGGTCTGCCCAGCTTCTACTCACCACTTAGTGGGAATGGGCCTGTGCCTACACAGCTGCTTGCACAAAAGCCCTCTCCACCCGTTTGCTCCCGATGAGCGAACAGAGGTGGCCAAGGAAAGAGAGGGTGGTGAAGGTTGGAACTGGAGCAGCAGGCCCAGTCCAGGCCTCATTCCTATAATTATGTAGAGGGAACACTTGTAAGGATGTGTGTTTTCAGTTTTCCTGTGAACATTCTCATCCTCTTAAGAAGAAGAGTCATTGCAGAAGCTGCTGGCCCTGCCCCAAAGCTGGGCGAATCCCCTGCATCAGGCAGCACACTGGGAAGGTGGTGGGACCTGTGCAGCCACTCAGCGCTGCCACCGCCCTGTGACTGTCCAGCTGGCCACTCTCAGGCTGTGCCAAGTGCTCGCCGTGCTTGTGGGAGAGGCAAGCTGGAGAGCCCCACCGGCCCCTGCCTCTGCTGCCCGTCCTGAGCAAGCCACGGGTGGGTGACCCCTCTGCAGCAAGAGTGCCCAGTCTGAGCGTGAAACCCTGGCAGAGGGCTGGGCAGCTGCAGCAAAGGCAGCATCCAGCGCCACCTCCTGCCGAAGCTCGCTCTGTGCAAGACTCCCTTGGAGCGAAATAACTGAGGAGAAGGTGGATGATAGTAACCGGGACAGAGATCCCAGTGATGGCAACAGCCCTTAGGCAGTGGAGGTCTCACCGACCCTGGTCTTGGCTCCAACCTAGATGTCATCAAGCAGCCTTCCCTAGTTTGCAACAACAACTCCAATTACCCCCAGCAAGCAACGTGTTTGCTAAGGATGATGGGAATGGTAGTCAAAGGCATCTGGAGGTTCCCAGCTGGGGGAAGGTTGAGTTAGAACCATCATATAGTTGCTACTTTGGCCCCTTTCTGTTATTCATTACACATGGCAACATTACAAGGAACAATAATAGTATTGCAAGACAGGAGACAGGATTGTGGTGGCAGAATCTGCCCACAGTGCCCCCCACAAATTACACACATTGTTGTCATGCTCGCTCTCTTTCTCGCTCTCTCTCTCTCTGCGTGTGTGTGTGTGTGTCTTTAGGTACTGCCAGATGGAGGCTGCCTGTTGGTGTACTCCCAATTCACAGACACAGTGCACCAATTCCACCTTTCCCACTGGAAGAGATTTTTTGCTACTAAAAAAAAGTCAGAAGAAGCAGTGAAAAAACCGGGATGGCTACCAGTGGGAAATGACAAAATCTGGACAGTAAAAACTTCCTCTGCAGGCAGCCTTTACATGCAACAACGAACACTTAGAAGAAAGGCCTAGTGCTCATTCACCAAAAGGAACCAAAAGTCAGCTTGGTCTTTAAAGCGTGGAATACAAAACAGTTCCCAGTTCCCAGCTGGGACCAGATATTTTGTCACTTTTGCAGCTGAGGTTGCCTGGAAAAGGAAGTACAGAAGCACACCAGACAGCATGAGCAAGGTGTACCTCTTCAGGGGATTTCAAGTAAGAGGTGTTGCTTTACTAGTCACAATGCTTCAGCCCCATCCACCTGTCGCCTGTTTATCCTGGGATGACCCTTGGCGCTGTAGGATGGCCACAACATCCTGTTTTCAAAGAGCGCTTTGGGTTTCAGGAAACCATCAAAAGCAAACAGCTTGTGAGGCCAGAAACAGAACAAGCACCTTTGTTTATAATGACCAGGAACATGTCACAGCCAGCCTGGATGGCTGGTTGGAAGGCCCGTGACAAAGATGCTCCTCCCCACTCATTAGCTTCTTGTCATGTCGGGTAACTGAGGACCAGAGGTTGTATGAGAACCATTTCTGTTTTCAAAAGTAAAGCTCAGACAAAGACTTTTACGTGCATCTTTACCTCTGGATAAGTCTGGGCAGTTCTGTCCCCAGTAGACACGCTTCTGGTCAGGGTTCAGGGTATGGATGGTTGGGCACCCACCACGTGTCAGGATCAGAGCCTTCCACCCTGCAAGTGCCTGCAGAACTGGGAATGCCCTTGCGGACGCTTGCAGGGAGCAGCTTTGTGGCAATGACGCTGGAGAGCAGCATGGCTACTCAGGGGCCACCCTGTGCTTCAGCCTCCAAGACCTTGCTTCTGCCCACGCCCTGCCTCCTACCCAGCTCCAGCTTGTCCCAGCTCCCACCCTTGTCTCCAGCCTGCCCCAGGTCCCTACACCCATCCTCCCTGACCGTGCTCCTGGACGTGCCTGCCTCTGTGGTACCTAACCATTTTCCTGCTCCTGGACCTTGTTGTCTTGCTGGTTCTTGACCTCAGACTGTTCAAAGACGCATCTCTTGCTTCTGGCCCTCAAAATCCGAGGCAGCCCTCCAACCTGCAGCAGCACCTGCTCCTGGCATCTCGACCGTAGCTGCCTGCTTGCCCATGCCCCACGGGGACCCACTGATAAGAATCTCCGGGACTTGCTTCTCCTTTTCACAGGTGCAACCTGCTTGTTCACTTGCCTCTTGCTCAGGCCCAGGCAATGGTGGTGATGCTGAGAAGAAGGAGCAAGAGGTGCCCCGGCCTCCTCCTTCCCAGGTCTCTGCTTGGCAAGCTAGAAAGCATTAGCAAGAATGCAAAAGAAGATGGGGGACAGCAGCAGCTACTGCCATGCTAGGGAGAGGACAGACTCTCCGGGGGGGGGGGGGGATCCTTATCTGATTGTAAAAATAGTCCACAATTTCTAATAATAACAACAACTCCAAGCAATTGCATGGTCCAAAGTTCTTAAGGTACCACCATCATCATCTCAAACTAGCACTATGACTCATCTCATGTAGGGCTATTCCAGTAACAAAATACTTCTTATCTAGAATAACACTGGGTAACCTTTGAAGGAAATGAAAATGTGTAACTTTGCTCTGCACATGAAAAAATATGACATCATGGCTGGTCCATAGCAAAGATGATTTCATTTATGGCTATGTACACAAATGACTTGCTGTGCAAATTACCAATCTGTCCTTTCCAGTATCTCTCAGGGATTTGTTTGCTCAAGGGAAAGATGATCAAATTTTCTCCTTCCTCCAGTTTTGTTCACCCAGGTGGGCACCTGCATCACACCACAGCAGTCCGGAAAACAGAACTCGTTCACATGCCAGCAAAAGCAGTTTTACCATCACTCATAGATGTTCTGTTACATGTCCTGGCTACTCCATTTATAAACCTCTAGGTTTCATGAAACACATGGGTTCGGGTATACATGGAATCATAGAATAGTAGAGCTGGAAGGAGCCATGAAGGCCATCAAGTCCAACCTCCTCCTGTTGCAGGACACCAAGTTACACCATCCCACTCAGGTGGCTGTCCAGTTTCTTTTTGGATGAATGAATATGAATGAACACCATTTTCTTCAGTACGATGGCAGTTTCCTGTACTGCTAAACCCAGACAACAAGTCCATTTGATTCTAGCAGCAAGAATGTCTATTAACCTTTGGTACATAACATACTGCCTTGAAACACTGAAAAGGGTGGAATACAAAAACTTTAAATAAATAAACAAACACAGCAGCTGTGAAGGCACTTTTCCGGGTGTCCCTTCCTTCTGAAGTGAAGGTGGTGACTGTGTATGCCAGAGACTTTTCTGTGTTGGCACCCCATTCTATGGAATCCCTCTAATAGTAGGGGGTGTTTTGTAACACAATGCAACAGTTGTCTTGCTTCATTTCACCCCTACACAAACCAAACAAAGACTTAAGGCAAAGCCTGATGGTGATGACTGGCCAGCTACTGTCATGCAGCATCACATCATCAGTTAACTGGAGGTACACTGCCTCTGAACTTGGAGGCTCAATTTAATTAGCACCATCTAAGAAGTAGTACCTGCATAACTGATTTCTGAAACCCTTTCATGCTGAACTGTTTGCTGATTCCTTTATAGTCTGGCTTCAAAAATCTTAGGAGATTTTTATCTGCTGGTTTTGTGCTAGTTTAAAATATCTCTCTGAACCAGTGTTTGGGTTTGAGTTCTGTTCAGCTTCCTGCTTTAAGGAAAGATGAGCCTCCTTGATGAAGCACATAAGAAACACACAAGCCCGTTCTTTTTGCTTGCTCTACTGGTTAATGTATTATGCTGCATTAACTTTTCAGTCAAGGATTTTAGGGCAACCCCCCATGAATGAAAGCCCTCCAAAATCTATATTCAAGGCTGTGACTTTTGGCATCAGTACATCTCATTGTTGGTCATCATCTTCTTCTCCAGCCTTTGACTTTCCTAAGCATGATTGTCTTCTCCAGTGAGTCCTGACTTCTCATAATGTGTCTCAGTTATGTCATTTTTGCTTCTAAGGATCAAATCAAATCAAAGCTTTCCTGGACTGACAAAAGGATGAACAAGTGTGTCCTGGATTGACTTGTTGTCTGTCAGTCCAGGGTATTCACACAGCTCTCCTCCAACACCATGTTTCAAATGCATAAGTCTTCTTCCTTTTCCACTTTTTTCACTGTCCCCCTTTCACCCCATACTTAGTAATTGGGAATATGTGAGTGATCTTGGCCTTGGTGTCCAGTGGAACATGCTTACAGTGGATGATCTTTCTGAATTTCTTGATAGCTGCCCTTCCAAGACTTAGTCTGCCAATTTCTTGGCTACAGTCTCCCTTTTTAATTTTTATTTTATTTATTTTTCAATTTATATCCTGCCTTTTTCTGACAAAGGGCTCAAGGCAGCTTACATCATCTCTCCTCCTCCATCTTATCCCCACAACAACAACCCTGTGAGGTAGGTTGGGCTGAGAGTCTGTGACTGGGCCAAAGTCACCCAGTTGGCTCCATGGCTGAGTGGGGACTCGAACCCAGATCGCCTGAGTCCCAGTCCCATGCTCTTAACCACTACACCACACTGGCTCTCACCTTTGAATTGATGACCGAGTCAAGGTATATAAAAACTTTCATAATTTCAATTTCTTCATTGTTGAAAGTAAAATTCTATGATGCTTCTGTAGACACGATTGTTTTCCTAATATTCTGCTGCAGTCCTGCTTTTGCACTTTCTCCCCCACAGTATATCCTCCATATGCATTATTTTCCCACACCAAACTATTTGTAGCCTTGCAATGAGGTCTTACTCAAACCTGTAACTTTTACAAACTCCACAGATATGTTATGGCTGCAACATTCAAATGTGAAGTTTGCACATGAAACCTGGTAGTGCAGCCTCATGAAAAACAAGTTCAGTTACGCTTAAGATGTTTGTAGTGGATGGCAACATCCCAGTCTTGACGTCTTCCTCATTCTGGTTTTTAGTCTTCTGTTTTCTTTTGGTTTCACTTGTTTGTCTTCCCCTTGTTTTTGGCTTGCTCTCAATACCAGTTTTGACCTTGTTCCATGTGAAAATGCTTACTTACATACATATAAAGATATATGTAGATAATTTTGGTTACTGTTTCCAAAAGTTACACTGGTCTGTGCATGCCTTTTTGCTGTTCTCCCCCTTACCTTACATAAATAATTTTAACACCTTCCTCAAGAGTCTCATGGATGACTTTCTGGCCAGCATCCAGATATTGATGCTTCCACACATGGAGCAAACAACAGCAGACAAGACATCAAATTGTCGTCTTGGAATAGAGCCTTTGACTACTGGGATGCTGACGTTTGCAAGGAAGACTGCAGCCTGAGCAGCAGCCCTGGACTTTCTCAGCAAGGGTGAGTGTGTCAGCTTCCCCATCTTGCCAACGTTCTCTCCCACCTGGCTTAGCCTTTCCACCAGCCTCCTTGTCATCGTGTCAGCACTTCTCTTCTGGCTGACATGTGACTGGCTGGGTTGTGGTGTTGCTGAGAGAAGATCCCAAGAAGGATAACTTCCCAAGGCCTGCCTGAGAAACTGCCTGCTGCACATCAGGAAACAGCTCCCACCCAGCACAGCAGGACAATATCTGTCAACCCAAAGGAGGGTGGCAGCTACCCTGAAGGGGATGAGGCCAAACAGGATTGTCCCTTTGTGGGGAGCTGCTTTGGGGGAAGGTAAGGGCAAGGGCCTTCCCTCTAACACTGCCACTACTGTCTGCGTTTGGGAGAAGGGCTTGCACAGGCTCTGTAGATGTGCAAAGCAGGAAGGGGATGCAACCAAGGGGCGGCAGAGAAATGTTCTAATAACAACAACAACAACCAAGCAGAGGGTCCTGACATGGAGGTCAATCAGTGGAGTGTTGGTTAGGTGGAGATTTGGCATTGGGTTAAGGTAAGGGAAACAAAGCCCAGGCATAGAATGACTCTGCCATCGCTGGCTGCCCTCCTGACTGTTTGATGCCTGCTTGATGGTCGCCCAATCAGCCTGCCCCCAGGTCTCTGGATGCAGCACTTAAATGCCAGACTGGTGCACAGGAAGTTCTCCCTCATTCGTGACTGAATCATGGATGCTGTTGGGACTGAGAAGGTCGGCTGTTCTGGGCAATCATTATCACAGACTGCTGGCTGCATCCCAGGTGATTTGGAATTGGAATTGGAATGTGAACGGATTACAGTGGGACTGTGGAGGACAGGAGAGGGCAAGATTCTGAGACGGTGGAGACGATCATCTCAAGACACATCACCAAGCCAGGCAGCTTCTGGGAACAATGAAGACATACAGCCAGCAGGAGGGGTCTCTGTGGATGGGGAATTCTTGGATGCAGGCCAGACCCCCACTTCTCTTGACTTCTCCATGGCAAGGCATTAGCAGAGGCAGGAGGCGCAAGTGCATGAGCAGCGCATGGAGAGGAGGCCTACCTGCCTTCAGAAGGCCCCACCCAAGGAGGTGGCCCAGGAATGCTCCTAGCGAGAGTACCTGGAGGTAATCACCAGACTGGGTTCAACAGCCTCCTCCGTGCATGCCCAGAGATCGGTTCTGGGTGATTTGTACTTGGGAGCAATGAAGAAGGTTTAGCAAGGAAAAAGGTCTGTGGCTTGTGATTGCTCAAAGAAGGAACCTCAGCTCACTTTTCCCATCCAACTCCCTTCACAATAAATGGAAGTTGAACAGATGTGTTCAAGAAGGTATTTGAAAACATTATAATGTCCACACTGGGGGCACAAATGAAATATGTTGTTTACCTGTATGCATAAATTAATTTAGCATGCATTCATGCACATCTTTTAATAATCCAAAGCAACAAATAGGGTTTGAAACCACAGAAAAACAAATGGGTAGGCTTTCTGGGTTGGCGTTTTTCAGGGAAGAAATGGGAATTTTGGCAAAAATGGGAGAACATTGAGTTTGTTATAGGGAAAAAAGAGGGATATAAAACAAATAAATAAATATTGCTTTTTGAATGCTCTTAAATGGCTTTGTGTTATTGCCCCTGTGGCGAAAAAGTTGAAGGGATTCCGATGATCTTGTGGTTTCTATGCTTCACACAAGGTGATCTCCATCATGCCTTGTGCTGGAATTTCCTTGAGAGGGCTATTTTTGGCCAACTAGGTTTGGTGCTGGGGAGGGGGAAGAGAGGGAGATGGGGTTCCAAAAGGGATCAGCATGACTCCATAGCCACAGTCTCCTCCCATCCCTGAACCAGGGAAATTTTATTTTTTTATTTTTATTTTTTTATTTATTTTCAATTTATATCCTGCCTTTTTCCTACAAAGGGCTCAAGGCAGCTTACATCATTCTCCTCCTCCATCTTATCCCCACAACAACAACCCTGTGAGGTAGGTTGGGCTGAGAGTCTGTGACTGGCCCAAAGTCACCCAGTTGGCTCCATGGCTGAGTGGGGACTAGAACCCAGGTCGCCTGAGTCCCAGTCCCATGTGCTTAACCACTACGCCACATTGGCTCTCTTTCACTTCAGAAATGCCCTTTTCTGTCCTCAGAGGCCCAGTTGCAAGGGTGGGCGGGCTGCTGGTGCCGTTCCTTCCAGGCTGGCTGTGATGGGGTGTGCCAAGGTCTTGTTGTTTGACTTCCCAGCTCTGAGGTTACAGGACTGTGGAGCTGGGACCCCAAGGAATCTGATGACCTCCCAGCTTGTGCCCCAAATGTACTGACACAGTTTGCTCAAAAAATTATCATGCAAGTATAGTTAAAGTATAGTTAACAATTGCAAAATTACTGAGTTTACCTTTAAACAAAACTTCTGGCAAAGGGAGCTACGAGCTGCTGAACTCCCAACAAATCTAGCATTTTGAATTGCTGCCTACTTATGAGATAAAGGCAAAAAGTTACCATAGAAAATAGAAGAAACTATGAGTATTATAGCAAAAGGAAGTTGTTTCATATTCTGAACGTAGTCTCTTCCAAAGTGTAAAACGGAAAGAAAAGTTACTCATCTTATGAAAAAATTGCTCAAAAGACTCACCAAATACTAAATGTACAACATGAAATTTAGTCTAATTGGTTTCATTTGCCGAGCCACGACAGTTAGAGGTTTCTGTTTCTTTTGCTCTCTCTGGGCTTTTTAAATCATATCCACTGTCCTCAGCAATCATGAAAAATTGATACTGTACATAAAGTCCTCCCTTTTGCATCATTATGAGGAATCTCTGGGAGGAAAGAAAGGTCAGGCAGCAATACATGGACAGCCTGGGTTCAGTCCAGTGATCTTATTCCTACCGTGAAAGAGAAAGGACCCAACAGATTTACCCTGCACCCTACAGCTATGCATATTTGCTCTGAAGTGCTGGGGAACTCACTGGAGCAGATAAAGGAGGGAAGTGGAGAAGGGGAATAGGCAAAAGTGCTCGATCCCTACTTCACCTCAGCCTTCTGCAAGGAAATCTACAACTAAGAGGAAGTACAAGCTGGAACTGAGAGATGGCGGCCCAAGATTGACAGACGAATGGTCAAGGAATTCCTAGATGGAATAAACACATTCAAATCTCCAGGGCCCAATGAACTCCATCCCAGAGTTATAAAAGAGCTAGTGGAGAAACTCTCAGGACCACTAGCTATTATCTTTGATAAATCTTGGAAAACAGGAAAAGTGCCAGATGACTGGAGAAGGGCTAAAGTTGTCCCCATCTTCAAAAAGGGGAAAAAAGATGAACCTGGGATCCACAGACCAGTTAGTATGACATCAGTCCCTGGAAAAATTCTGGAAAAAATTGTTAAAAAATGAGTCTGCAAGTGGCTTGAAGAAAATGTAGTGATTAATAAAAGCCAGCATGGATTTATAAAAAATAAATCCTGTCAGGCTAACTAAATCTCATTTTTTGACTGGGTAATCTCTCAGACAGACAGAGGGAACACTGTAGAAATAATCTACCTCGACTTTAGCCAAGCTTTTGACATAGTGCCTCACAGCATTCTGATAAGCAAATTAAAAGTGGACTTGATAGAAAAGCTATTAGGTGGGTGCAAAATTGGCTGCTAAATTGGACACAAAGAGTGCTCATCAATGGCACCTTCTGAAATTGGAAGGAGGTAACTAGTGGGGTGCCACAGGGTTCAGTCCTAGGCCCAGTGCTCTTCAACCTCTTCATTAATGATTTGGACGAGGATGTACAAGAAAAGACAATCAGATTTGCAGACAGTGCAAAACTGGAATAGCAAACACTCTAGAAGACACAATTAAGATCCAGGGTAATCTTGATAAACTTGAATGCTGGGCTGAGAGCAACAGGGACAAGTGCCAAGTCCTCCACCTAGGGCAGTGATGGCGAACCTTTTAGAGACCAAGTACCCAAACTGCAACCCAAAACCCACTTATTTATCGCAAAGTGCCAACACTGCAATAAAACCTGAATACTGAGGTTTTAGTTTAGGAAAAACAACTCACAGCCAGTCCAAGAAAATATATCATTGGCAGCGCACTGACCAGTCATGTGAAAGCTCAGACAGGTGGAGGCTAATGAGTCGTGGCTCGTGATGTCATCAGCTGGTGCCACTACTGCTTTCCGAGCTGCGCATGGCCCCTGTGTGCGCTGTTATCCGATGCTCGGCTGCTGGGGCAATGCTGGGGCGACTTGGCACGCATGCTGACAGAGACGGCTCTGTGTGCCTGCTGCGGCACGCGTGCCATAGGTTCACCACCACTGACCTAGGGAAAAAAAACCCAAATGCATCAATGCAAGATGGGGAATATGTGGCTCAACAGAACTGAAAAAGAAAAAGACCTTGGAGTTATTGTAGATAACAGGCTAAATATGAGTCAACAGTGTGATGCAGCCGCAAAGAGCTAGTGCTATTGTGGGATGCATTAACAGAAGTTTTACTTCCAAATCATGAGAAGTAGTAGTTACTCTATACTTCTCACTAGTCAGACAGTGAGAAGTGTCTGACTAGTGCTATTGTGGGATGCATTAACAGAAGTTTTACTTCCAAATCATGAGAAGTAGTAGTTACTCTATACTTCTCACTAGTCAGACATCATCTGGAAAACTGTCCAGTTCTGGGCGCCAAGATTTAAGAAAGATGCAGGTAAATTAGAAAGGGTCCAGAGGAGAGCAGCAGAAATGATCCAGGGCTTGGAAACACTGCCCTATGAAGAGAGACTGAAAGAAGTGAGCATGTTCAGCCTTGAGAAGACTGAGGGTGCCATGATATCACTCTATAACTACCTCAAAGGCTGTCAGAAAGAGGAAAGTTAAGTTCTCACTCACAGCAGGAGGTAGGATACAGAATAATCAGCTCAAGCTGTGACAGCTCACATTCAGGGTTGACATCAGGAAAAGTTTCCTCACTCTTAGAGCAATACAGAAGTGGATCCAGCTGCCTAGAGAGGTTGTGGGCTCCCCTACACTAGAGACATTCCAGGTGAAATTGGCCAGTCATCTGAATGGGATGGTGTAAATTGGTGACCTACAACAGCAGCAGGTTGGACCCGATGGCTTTCTTGGCCCCTTTTATTCTATGATTCTATGATAAGCCATGATATGATAAATATAATGAAGTTATTCATCATTCTAAAAATAAATATTATGTAATACAAAGTTGTTCACTCTTTTTTGCCCTTGCTATTGTGATTGCAAAATCAAAAGCAAAAGTGAAACTGCAAAGGTGAGAAAATAAAATTAAATACTGTGTTTTCTTACATTACAGTAAATCTCTTACAGTGAATGCAGACCTACTATGTGCCCTTATATTTTTTATGTATAGACTACTACTGTTGTAGATAATTATGCATCAATTTCAAGAAAGGCAGCCCAAATATCCATTGATTTGTCATAAATCTCATCTGAAAAACACCTTAAACTAATTTAAGTTCAATTATTAAAATAGACAACAAACAATAAAATAGATGACAATCCATTGATCCTGGCTCTAGATGACAAGACCGAATATAAATTTGTCACCCATTTCTGCAATTCTTCAAGGAAACTAAAATCTATCAATGTGATGAAAATACATTTCCAATGAATTTTGTCAAAGGCCTTCTCTGCATCCACAGAAATAACAGCAATTGCACCGGGTCTATCCATATTTAATGCAATCAGGTCAATAACCAACCTGAGATTATCTGCTCCCTGTCTAATGACACCCCACCCCAAGCTGGTTAGACCAATGTTGTAATAATTTCATGAGCCAAAATTGAGAGCCGGTATGATAACGAGTTTGGGCCTTGGACTCAGGCAATCGGGATTCTATTTTCCATTCAGCCATGGAGCCAACTGGGTGACTCTGGGCCTGTCACAGACTCTCAACCTAAACTACCTCACAGGGTTGTTGTTGTGAAAATAAGATTATGAGCAGTAGCAGAAGAATGATGTAAGAAGCTTTGAGTTCTTTAAAAGGAGAAAAGGCAGGTTATCAATCTAATAAACAAACAAACATTTGCTGTTCTTTAGGAATGCATTTTATTTTCAGAACTAGCAGTTAATATTTTACTGTCAACATGAATCAGTGAACCAAGTTGATAATTAGCAAATGAGTATAGTAACTATCAGGTTTAGGAATTATGGTGATAAAAACATCACTATATAGTGAAGAAAGAAAACCCAATTTAAACATGAAATTAAACAGAAGATAACACTTGGAAACTAAAAATCTAGAAAATGTTTTGTACTATGTTTTATACCAATCAATTGGAAATCCAACTGGACCAGGTGATTTCCCAATTTGCATATTAGTTATTGGAAAATTCCTCAATATGCAAATACACCAGTAAATAAACATGGGAAAAGGAAACTTCTGTATCTTGATCTTTTGCAATCTCTACTATACAATTCTGAATACATTTTTAATGGAAATTTATGACTTCATTAAAATAATATTTCAGTGTTTTTATTTCTTGAGCCAATGGGCCAAAATTGTACTGGATCATTCAGCATTTACTTGATATATCTGTCTCAGACTGGCTAAAGCAAATTTTGCCTGCCGTGAAAGAATATTGTTCAACTCATATTTAACATGCTACACTTCCTGATAAAAGTTTTGTAGTTGGAAAGTAGCCAACCGACTTATAAGATTTTTCAGCCTGTCACTTAAAGCTATTTCCCTTCTTTTTTCCAGTAGCTCCTGATGAGGGGAGATGCCAGATGTACTTAGTTTTAGTAGTGTGGTATAGTGGTTAAGAGCACAGGACTGGGACTCAGGCGATACGGGTTCTAGTCCCCAGTCAGCCATGCAGGCCACTTTTGGGCCAGTCATCTCCTCTCAGCTCAACCTACCTCACAAGGTTGTTGTTGTGGGGATAAGATTGAGAGCAGCAGGAGGAGAATGTTGTAAGTCGCACTGAATTCATTAAAATAAAAAAGAGGAGAAGAGAAATCTAATACATAAATATTTGCTGTTCTTTTTGACATCATTTTTATTTTCAGAACTAGCACTCCAGAAGCTGAGCTGTTGCCATGCCTCTTAGTGTTGTTGGCCCTGAAAGCACAAAACTGCCTGTCCCCAATTCTGCCTGTCACAATTGGGTCTTGGATGGAGAAAACAGGTGTGCTGGGCAGGGGAGGAAGCTGGGGCTGTGGAGTTACACCAGTTCACATCAGCGCCCCAGCACTTGCGCTCCCTGGTGCTAAACAGAGGCAGCCAAAGGCAGTCACCCAGAGAAAATTCAAGGCATGAGCTACAGCAGCCCTGGCCAGCCTGCACACCTCTCTCCTTTCTTTGCCTGCTCACATGCCCCCAAGATTAGGAACCAATGTGTATCTGCTGCTGGAGTGATAGGATTGCATCTTGAGTCTTAATGGCACCGACTGGATAATGAGGTACATTCAGGCCAGAGTCAAGTGCATCTCACTGGTGTCAACCTGTCATGAGAAGGTTAAATGATATTGATAACCTGATCTTGAAAGGGTTGGCTAATATAAGCTTTGTAAGAGTCCTTACACCCCCATCAATCCTCTTCCACCCTGCCAGTTCCGCTGTGCAAACAGCCCCCACTGCTTGTGCAAAACCACTGCAGCACTTCTGGGGCAGCCGAAAATGAGTGGAAACACTAGTTTCTGGAAGGGGGCAGATCAGCAGAACTCTACCGGCCTCCCTCCTTCCTTCTGCTCATGTTTGGGTTTCCCCAAGCAAGTGCTCACCTATCCCTTGCTAAATGGTGGTCCCTCTTGTGCAATGGCATTGGAGGGAGCCAGCACTTGTGGAAGAGAAATGGTGGGACAGAAAGAAAGTGGTGGCGTCTCCAAGCACCCCACTGGATGTTGCCTTGTGATTAAGGCACTAATATTTCTTTCATCAGGCGACAGTCCCTGTGTAGCGGTAATAAAACCATCTCAAGCATTAATGCCCAGAGAGAGAGGAAAGCATGATGGTTGAATCCATGTTTGGCATGCAGAGAGTGTGGCATGCAATCCCTGGCATCATTCAGTATTTTTATATTCGGCCTTTTAGGAAATAACTCTTCAAAAGTGGCTGGCTTAAAGCATCAGGTTAACAGGTCTTGAGAAAAGCTGTGCTTGAAGTACTGGATTGTGCATCAAGGTTTAACAAATCCCTTGGTGCTTGAAGCTCATGAACAAAGCTTGCATAAAAAGAGAAAGGAAAGTTAAATTTAGAAGGGTTTCTTTGTTTTAGAAGTCTATGCAGGCTGAGGAGGAGCGGGCATGTTCCTCCCCTTGCAATGCCCACCACTTTGCATCCTTGGTTTTATTTTTATCATGTTACTTTCTTTTTATGTTCCCCTTTGTCCGCCTCACCACAGCCATTCTTTTGTTCTTTAGGTTTCTTGGAAAATATAAAAAGAGCAAAAATAATGCCATGACAGGCAAATCCGCAAACGTGAAAACTGATGAGTGCAAATAAAGCGCAAGACAAAGAACATACCACAGGTCGGAAACTGGAGGGGGGGGGGGTGGCAGGGAAGGAAGTGTGAAAAAGATGGGTTGAGGGTTATACCTCTTGTACCATCAACTGCATAAGAGAGAAGGAGGTTCTTTCATCCTTCAGAAAAATCTGAAGAAGGCTGTCAGTGAACAATCAGTACATTAAATGAATGAAAGATGTTTGCCTGCAGCCACTGCAGAAGACACAACTGGGTATACAGACAAAAAGACTGCCCTGATCTACAACAGCTTCTGGTGGTCCAGTGTGCCCTGTAGAAAACTCACTTGAGGTCTGGGACTAGAGGAGCTTCCTGTGCAGAGGAAGAAAAATGCTGTTTGCAACCATGCCACCTCCTTCTGCAACCACCTCAATGTTTGCAGAAATTGAACGAATGTATATATTTAGTGGAGAATGAGTCATTACGTGCTTTCTTCATTCTTATCCTCCTTCCGGATACAGGATATTTAAGAAGTGACAGTGACCTCATGATGAGAGAATTACCCGTTTTTGTCAGCCCCAATGCACAGACAGGTGTAAAGGTCACAGCATTTTTCTCCTCTTAGACAACTGTCTTGGAAGAAAACCACCATGGCCTGTTTCTTTTTCCAGTGACAAATGTGATCTATTTTGCACACACCTGACTCCACCCAGCACCCTTTCATTCATCTGTTTTGGCCATGCCATGTTCTCTGTTTGCTATAACAAGCCATTTCCATTCCTTATATCTCCTACCACTTCCTGCCTAGAACTCAAGCCAGTAAGATAAGATCTACTGATGACACCTGCCACTTGCCCTTCCTCTCACGAGTTCACACAATAAAACGCTCTCTCTCCCCCACCCCCAGTGCAATTTTAATATAGTTCTGTTCAGGGACTGCTTGACTTCTCTACAAACCTTCAGACCGTCTCTTTGAACTGACAAGGACTGGAAAATACACAGTCGATGGATCATTAGTAGACTGGGAAACTGGAACACTGGGAAATTGATTCTATAGCTACCAAGGACATGGTTTTGGCACTTCAGGTGAAATTTTAATTATCTTCATTTATCTCTTGCATCTAATCCCAAGGCTGCTGAAGGTGGTGGATGCATATTTCCTGGGCCTGGAATCTGCAAGAAGTGAGTTCTGAGACAGAAAACATGCCACTTTCCCATATCATATATTACGCATAATATAGTTCCTGTATGTTTTGCTCTCATCCTGATGCAACCCTTACTTACAAGAATGAGAGCATTTGTGTATTCACAAAAGACCCTATACCTAAGAATGTAAGAAAAGCCATGCTGGATCAGACCCAAGGTCCATCAAGTCCAGCACTCCGTACTGGACACACTTGGCGAACCAGTGCCCCCAGGACCCCTCCAGCAGGATGAGTGCAAGACCTCCTCCTGCCCAGCTCCTCAGCAGCTCATGTCTCTCCAGGGAGCCTCTCTCCTGATCTCTTTCCAGGAGGCTCTCAAAGAAGGGCCTCCAATCCGTATCACAGCAGGGGGAGGGGGACAGGTACATAGGGAAGGAGGCACTTCTTCAAATATCTAGGAACTAAGCCATTTAGGGCTTTATAAATCTTCACCAGCACCTTAAATTGGGCCCAGACTTTAACTGGAAACTAGTACAGATGGTACTGGCATTATATCTGCACATCTGCCGCTTCCGGTTAGCATCCTGGCTGCTCTATTCTGAACCCTTCCAACTTTAGGAGAAACTCCTTGTAGCCTAGTTGGCCATGCTGGTTGGAACGATGGTCTGTGCAATCCAACCCATATGGAGGAGGACCACATGGAGGGAAGGCTGCTCTTGAATTTTAACTTTGCTCCCAAAAGTTAAGATTGATAGAAACATAGGAACAGAGTGAGTCGGAAGGGGCTTCCCGGGCCATCTAGTCTGACCCCTGGCTCTAGCCAGAACAGCTCACAATATGCCTACCATATGCATGTCTACCTATCCTTGAACACCCTCACTGAGGGGGCCTCAACCACCTCCCATGGAGGCCCATTCCATACCCTTGGGGTCCCAACTGTCAGGAAGTACTTCGTGGCATCCAAATTGAACCTTGGTTCCCTGAGCTTGACTCTGTTGGAACATGTCCTGCCCTCCTTTGTAGGGGAGAGCAGGTCTCTACCCACCTCCATGAGACACCCCCTCATATACCTGTATGTCATCAACAGATCCCCTCAGAGTCTCCTCTTCTCCAGGCTGAAAAGACCCATTTCCCTCAGTTTCACCTCATATGGCTTGCCCTGCAATCTGGCCACTATCCTCGTGGCCCTAAGCTGCACTGACTTAACCTGGCTATATCCTTCCTGTAATGAGGGGCCCAGAACTTGGTAGCACTTTGTGGGTAGTAAGAAATATGCAGCATTAAGTGAATTGTTATCTTAAAAGCAAGTAAACCACACATGCACACATATGTCTAGGAATCTTTCTTTAGAATTACTTTCCTGACTGTTTTTTTCCTGCAGTCTTGCAAAAGATCAAATGGCATCCTTTGTGGAGGCGTAAGAAATCCCCTGGCACTAAGCCCAAAAGAGAGGGTGACTCGCTCTTTCCCTATATAGCTATCCTGTGGAAGGTATGGAGTGCTTCGATGCTGTATGAGCTGCTAAGGAGAGATGAAAGAGAAGAGCTGGCTGAAGCATCCTATCCCAAGCTGGATCAGGCTGGGCAGTGCCACTGACACCTGATTACCCTGGCGGGCCAGGAGACACCCTGGATCACATCCCTTCCCCCTGCCCGTTTTACCAGAAGGATCAGCAAGAGCTGACATTTGCTTGCTGGAAAGAGAGTAAGCCAAAGGCTACTGATCAAGATCATATGTGCTATATATATGTAATGATTCTGAGACAGGGCAGCTAAACCAAAAAATAGGGTATACTGGGCACAGGACTTAGCACACCTTCTTTTTAATATACAAGTTTCTAGTTCTCATGGATGGTCTCCAACAGTGGATTCACACTAGCAGAAAGCACTTTTACTTGAACAAGGTGGGACACCCAGTTTTCACCAACCCCACCCTATCCACTGCAGCCCCCACTGAACTATTCCTGAGGGTTCGGGGGTTCACTGGAATACAGGAAGCTACAGTTGTTGCAGCACTTGGGGGCTTTTTCACTGGATGAAATTCACTGTACAATTATGCTTGGAAGTATACAAACACTAAGAGAAAATTGGTATAAAATGGTTTTTACTGGTACTGTACCCCAAATGATATAGAAAAAAATGGACAAGAATTATAAATGGAAAATGTTGGAAATGTAAAAAAAGTTAATGGGACTTTCTACAGTATGTGGTGGATTTGTGATCAAATTAAAAGAATTTGGAAGTTGATACATGCAGAAATACAAAAAAAAACCCCTTTAAAATTAACTTTCTTATGAGTCTTAAGAATATGTTTTTGAATATAATGGCAGATACTTTTTCAAAGAACACGCTGGTGTCATTTAAATACAGGACAACTGCAGCAAGAATTACAATCATTTCTAAATGGAAAACAGCAGAATGTCCAACAACTGAAGGTTGGAAAAATAAGTTGTCTGAGCATGCAGGGATGGCAAAATTAACTAATTATGTAAACAATAGAGTGATTAAAGAACTTAATGATAAAAGAAAATTCTATTATATGCAGTTTAAAGAACAAAAGGAAGCTTGTTAAAATATTGTTAATGATTTATATTTGATTTGAAGTGATTGGAAAATGTGTTGGTTTAGAAAACTATAATTATCTTTTTTGCAAGCTTCAACAAAGTACTAACTGACAGAAAGATGGAATTTGTTGGCTTCTTTGAGAATTTGCAGGTTATGAACATCTATGTTATATTTGTGTAAGATCCTTTGACATTCTTATTTTTCTTTTACTTTTTTCTTCCTTTCTGTACTTTCTTTTAGGAAAACAATTAAAATAATTTTAAAAGTACAAACATCTAGAGAAATCTCAGAAACCAGAGAGGAGATGAGGAGGATTTCCAGTTGGTGCTTCCAGCCAGCATAGCTTGCTTGCTTGCATATTTAGTTTTATTTGTTTAAAAGCTGCCAGCTAGCATTGTACTGTCTGAACGGCCATTACAACAGAAAATCAACAAATAACATAATACAATTAAAATCATAATAAACAAACAGAATAGAATCACAGCTTCTTGCTGTTGTCAGCAACAGAACCAGAATAATCAATATAGAATGGATAAGCAGGAAGAATAAATTATGCAAAAATAATACAGTTTAAGCAGAAGTAGTCAACTTGCTTAATATATTCATGCCATGAATACATTGGCCATGACTTTGCATTTTCTCGCAACAAAATTGGGATTACTTTGGTGGCACAACCGTAAGTATTTTGATTTAAATCATGTATGCATTTTATTTCAATACTGCCCAAAAGCCAAAACTCTCTGGACATTTCACAAGGCACATTAAACATAACAAAACAAATGCATTTATTTATGCATTCAGTTTCTTACCTGCCTCTCTGTCTGCCTGTCTGCCTGTCTGTCTGTCTGTCTGTCTCTCTCTCTCTCACACCCCCCCCCAAGACAGCTTACAAACAAGAAAGAGCAAGCAATAGTTAACATGATTTTAAAAGCATGAATGGCAACTATTTAAAAGCAGTGGTAGCAGCTGTATCCTTAAGAAAAGCAGTCACTCTGGAAATGCACGCTGAACAAAGCTGCCCCAGCTGCTGGTCCCAAAGTGGGCCAGGTGTACAATTCTGAGGAGAGTATTCTGAAGTCTGAGCAACACCACAGGAAAGGCGGCCTTGTTTCTAGTCTCCTCCCTTAGCAGGGGACCTACAGATGGGCTCCAAAGGTGGAAGGAACCCGGCTCATAGCAGAAGGATATGGTTCCCGAGATTCCCTGGTCCCAGGCCTTTCAGGACTTTAGGGGTTCAACCCAACACCTCAAAACCACTTGGCATCCAGCAGGAAAGTGGGGCTTGATGAGGGAGCAAGGTGTTGGCACTGGACCTGCAAAGGAGCCCAAGCCTCAGGGGGCTGAGTGGGCGACCGCTGCAGGCTGCCTTGGGCCCTCAGGGCACAGGCTGCTTCCCTGAGGGAAGGGCCAATGCAATATGACCCATCAACCCGCCTCAGAGATCGTCCCTTCAGCCGCAGGAAGGCCCACCCCTGGCGGTGCAATGGCAGCTGGTGTGCCATTGCAACCAAGCAACTCCAGCATGGTGTCCTTCAAATGCTACATCTCCTATTAGCTCCAGCCAGCACAGCCAGGGGTCAGAAATGCTGGAGATTGTAGTCCAAAGCAACTGGGGAAGGCTGTGATAAAACGTACTTCTATTACTGGATTTTTTCCCCTTCTAATTATATCTGTGTCACTGGTAAAATGTTGTTTGCCTGATTCCTACGTATGATGATTGCATGTTACAACTTTGATAGGAAGTTGTGAATGTTGATGTTTGTAAAATTATAGCATTAGAGAAGTAAATAAAATATACATGTTTAGAAAAGCCCAAAGTAAAGCAAAATCTATACAGAAGGCAGGGGTGGGCAACTTGGCATACTTGAATGTTTTGGCCTACAACTCCCATCATCCCAGAGGACCAGCTGTGCTGGCTAGGGATCATGGGAGCTGGAAGGCCACAGTTTGCCCACCACCAGATGTGGATGGAAGTCCTGTGAAATGCAAGGCCTACTGGCATGACATACAAGGTAAGGCCAGACAGAACATGCACATTGCACATCCTTAGGGACATACCAGTATGTCCAACCTCTGCAAGCATTTCTCCTCAGAGAAACGAGAGCAAGAATGGCAGGACTGAGGTATAGAAGCAGACACAAAAATCCCCTGTCACTTGTTATTTTGCATGTATGACAAGAAGTGCCCAATGCTCCCTTGTATTAAATTACCAGCGGCTAATTGTGGCAAATTACCGAAACTGGTTTTAAAAGATGTTGCAATGCAGCACCTGTGATTATTGCCTGTTTAAGCTGCCCAGGGAGACTTTGGGCTGATGGATGCAAGAAATATAATAAACAAACAAACAAACAAAACCTGACTACCTGGAAGATCTCACAGGTTGAAATCTTGTGTCCAGTTTTCTGTCCTTAGCCTTTCTTTCTTTCATGGACTTGTGTTGAATACTAGAATATGACTACAGCATTAAATGCAATAAAGATCAACATTCCAAATAAAGAACAGCCATGTTCGCTTATCTGTCTTTCTTTCTTGTTGATTGAAACGGTGTGCCCTGTGTACTTCATCTTAGCCTCACCTTTGGTCCAGCGCCTTTGGGTGTGAGCAGCGAGATGCCTGGGCACAAAGCTCAGCAGATGGTGCCTGATTTCTCCTGTGCAAGGTGTCAGCGCTTCGTCACACGACCCTACATCTTGTCGCCATAGTCGTACTCTTAGCTGCACAAGGAGTGTGCGTGTGAGCATGAATATACAGTGAGGTCTGATCAGAAGTAGAAAAGGGCACTTTGCATGCATGAGGAAACATTCTGTCATTCTTACTATTTTACCTGTCACCAGGCTGGCCTCTGGTGCCCCTTGGCAGTTGTTAAGGATGTTTTCACACAAATTATGATTATTAGTGTTACTATTATTATTTCTATACTACCCAATAGCCAAAGCTCTCTGGGCAATGCACAACAATTAATAAAGTATAATATAAAATATAAATAACAGTAAAATACCATACATTTTTATTAAAAGTTTAAAGGCAAATTTTAGCAACTTAAACAGCTAAAGCAGGTTCCTACACTTGAGCCTTTTGAAAACCAAAATGGACAGAACCAAGGCACTACAAAGTGCTATTTTAAACTGATAAATGCTTTGGCATAGAGGACAGCCTTAGCCTGGTGCCAAAAGGATAGTCAAGTTGCTGCCAGGTAAGCCTCAGTGGGGAGATCATGCCATAATTTGGGTGCCACCACAAAGAAGACCCTCCTTTTTGTTGTCCTCGACTGAGCCTCCCTCAGTGCTGGCAATCAGAAGAAGTTTTCAGTTGTTGCTTGCTAAAAGCTCCCCTGCACATTTCTGAACCTAAAATATACTGTAACATGCTCCAGTTAGAGTGCACATGTATGCCGAATCAGACCACCACATTCATATCCCAAGAGCAAATGAGCAATGCAGGATCTGTATCAACATTCAGTTCCTGACCTCAGTGCAGCAGTGCTCACCTGTTTGGGCCTGGCCCTGCTGGGAAAGCTGGGATAAGCACCAATCATTTAACTGGCTGGAAGGTCAGACCGGGGGAGCTGGATTTATTCCTTACAGACAAACACACGCTCCCTTTCCTTGAAACAGAATTTGGTGCTATGCCCATGATCTGGCCAGGCCTGCATGCAGATTATGGTGGCACGTTATATTTATAAATGGTTCTCTTATGTTTTCAATGTGTCCATTTTCTATTGACTCCAAAGACACATAAACAGCATAAGTGGTGCTCAAAGGCATTTTACATGCTATATCTTCAAGCAAAGAATGATAAATCAAACAAACAAAACCTTTTCTCAAGACCCATCAATATGACCGATTGTAGAGGGAAACTGAGGGGCAGTCCTACCACCCAGCAGAGTAAGACAGCATCTCAGGCTGACAGTGGATGCTAAGAAGCAGAGCAGGAAAACTGAGGTTTCAGATACCATAGTTTGGTGCTGTGCCCATGATCTGGCCAGGTCTGCCCACCCAAGTCAGCCTGCTGCCCTCAGGTCCAAAATAGTCCCGCTCATGCTGATGCTCCATTCACCCTGACTGAGGAGGTGGGTGGCAAAAGACTCCCAACTGAATCCATTAAGTTAATGCTGTGCTGTTGAATTCATACCGGGAAAGGGGTGAGCCAAGAAACGCTTTGGGGCTCAGGACCAAGGGGCCAAAAAAAGCACTTTTTTGCATATACCAATGCAGCGCTACTCTCAGATCTACCTGCCCGTGTCTTTAAAGGGCCCGGTCTTGTAACCCCGATTTGTAAAAGGGGTTGTATGCACAGTTCAGAGGAGAGCATTTAAGAAAACTCAGGCAGAAAGACTGGGGTGTGGGGAGACGAGGCCTCTGTGGGCAAAAGGGCAAAAGGCCGGATAGATCAGATTCCCCAGAGCTCTTCAGGGCCCCTGGCCCGTTATTTCGGGAAGTGCCCATGGACGGAGGGGTGCTGGGACAGAGGCCTCCAGAGATTCGCGTCTCCACCACAGTGCGGCGCCTCTCCATACGGGGCATCCTTTCTTTGCAAGAAAACGAACGCACAGGCAGAAATCCCGAGAGGCGAGGAAAGGGGGCAGCGCCCCGCCCCATCGCCCTGCTGCGGGTTTGCACTGCCGGTCCTGCCCCGACAGCCATGAAACGAAACGAACTTTCTCGCCTTCGCTAAGCGGCCGGTGTCGATTTCGCAATGGGCTTCCGCCGAGCCTTAGGGGTAAAGCGAAACGGAAGCGCGGGGCGCCGACCGGCAGCTGCGCGCTCCCGATCCGGCCAGCGTGCGCGCCCCCGAGGGGCTGCGGGCCCGGGGACGGGTCCCTACAAGCCCAGCCGTGCGCGTTGCTCGGCCCCTCCCCCTGCTTGCCCAGAAGACTTGCCCCCGCTTGCCCGGGCATCCCGGCTCCTGATTGGCCGGCGGGGATACGTCACTGGGAAACCCCCCGGCACTTGTCTAGGTGCAGCGCGCCGGGGCCGTTCCGCGCCACAACGCGACGGGCAGGTTGAGCCGTGCGACGTCTGGCCCGATGTCTCCCCCGCCGCGCCCGGACATGGACCCGCCAAGAGTCCGAAAAGGGAAGACCGGCCGCGGAGCCGGCGCTCGCGGATCGCAGAGGGTCGCCAGCAGAACGTCGCGAAGAGCCGCGCCGGAGGACCCCGCGCCCTCCGGTATGGCTCGTGCGAGCGCCCCCCCGCGTCTTCGGCCGCGCACCCGCACGCAACCCCAAGGGGCCCCTTTGCGAGCGCCCTTCGGCCCCGGCCCGTAAGGCTGATCGCCCAGGGAAAGTGAAAGCCGAGCAGGGAGGGAGGCGAGGAAGCGCCTCTGTGGAGTCTCTCGACGGAGGTTCGCGGAGCGAGAAGGGACCGCCGAGCCCATCTAGACCAATCCCAAGCCAGGCTGGACCTCCGGGGGCCTCTCCGCCACCCCGCTCCCTGCAGCCACTTGCGCTGACTTTGGACGGCCTTCTCGCCCAGGGCCTTGCCAGTCGCAGGCAGCGCCTTCCTTCTAATTCAACCAGCTAATCGAACGCAATCTCTTCTTTCTCCTCTGCCCCCTTTTCTTTCTCGCCCCCTTTCCAGATAACGGCCGATCTACTATAGATACCACCCTCCTTAGACCGAGGTCACACGGACTCCTCTTGTGCATGCCGTGTTGAGCTCTTCTTGGTTGTCCAAGTAGAAACGTCAGTGTGTTAAAGACAGGAAGAGAGAGAGGAGGCGGCTCTTCTGGATGTCATCTTCCTTGGCCTTTGTTACCTTACCTCAGCCATCTGCCACATATATATTTTGGACTACAATTCCCAGCATTACTAGCCATTGGCTGTGCTGGCTGGGATGGTTGGAGATGAAGTCCTAAACTGCTTGGGGAAGGCTGACGGGTCACGGCCAACAAACACTCTCCTTCTCGGGCTTTGCCATTTATTTTAATAGGAGAGAAAGCCAGAGAGCCAGTGTGGTGTAGTGGTTAGAGGATTGGACTGGACCTTGGGAGATCTGGGCTCTGGTCCCCAGTCAGCCACAAGGCTCACTGGATGACTTTGGGCTAGTCCCTGATTCTCACCTTCATCTGCCTCACAGGCCTGTTGTGAGGATAAAATGGAGTGAAGTGTAAGCCACCTTGGGTTTCTTCCACAAATACAGGTGGAATATAAATTTTATGAATACATAAAGAATTGCTTATTTTACTGAAGTGAAACTGCCCAGCTCAGTAAGAACTGACTGCCTATAACAGGTATTGCTATGGGGCAGCCCACTAGGACTGGGGCCCCAAATCTTTCTTTTGGAGACCCTGATCTCTAGGAGGCCACCCTTAGGTCTGTGAGCACCTGCTGAGATGCAGGTCCTGGGGCCCTAAGCATCTCTTCTGCATCTCTCATGATCCCGCTGCGATTACCAGCTTTTAGCCATAGGTGCATCACCCTTCCTGCTGCCTCCTCTTAAATCTGGAGCTCCCCTGAATTCTTTCTGGCATCAGATGCGTTCTTCTCCCCTGTAACTACCCCGTACATCCTTTATTACAAATGGGGATTTCCTTATGAGACATGGTCCTTTGGAGACGCACATGCACACATAAACAGGTAGACTTTGGAACGTATGTAAATACGCACATGCAAACCAGTCATTCCTTTCTATACCCAGCACTGCCGCGGGTGCCTGCCGTTGGGAACAGTGGAAATGGCCTTGCACGAGTTCAGCATGTTGGTGGCGTTAGGCGACTGAGTTTGGCCACAGCATTCCATTGGCTGAAGCAGTGGCCTTGGACTCCACCAATTGCATCATCCTTTTAAAGATGCCAGGAATTGAACTCGGGACCTTCTACAAGCAAAGCAGGCTCTCTGCCACTGAGGCACCATCCCAGAAACACACATTTCCCACATACAAGGCTGATGTTAACTTTATGTAAAGTGTTGCTTTCTCTGAACCTCTGGGCATTTGGGACATTTACCAAGCTTGGGGGGCAGTGGTGAAGGTGCTACGGCCTGCCTGCCTGCCTCCATCATGTCGTTGTTGTTGTTTTAAGTTTAAAAAAAATGAAATTTCTAGTCCAAAACAGGGGGAATGGGTGGGGTGCCATTTTGACAATTGGTGTCAGGTCTGCCTTCTGCCCTGCAAGCTTTGTCAAAATGGGTATATTCTCGTTTGACATGCGTAGTGAGGCCGAGTCATACGCAACCTTCCTTGTAATAGCTTCTCCTTGTAATTTCAGTGCTCCGGCAGGCAGGTGAACATTCATGTTCCATTGCACAAATGATGTTGTCATCTGTTGAAGTGAGCAGGGACTCCCACATGTGTGTGAGAACTCTCTGGGTTAGGGTCATTGTAGCAGACGCACCAGAATGGAATTCTGTAGCCGTTAATCAGTGCAGATGGCTAATACCGTGTGTTTGTGTTTTTGCAGGATCAGAGGCGGCTAGAGAATGTGCAGTGCAGCTGCGCAAAATAGGCGACAAAAAGAACCTCCAGCAGAGGATTCTTAACCTGATTTCAAAGCTGTTCTGTCCAGGAACATGAGAATGTTTGGAATAAAAGGAAAGGAAACCGAGAAAAAGAACAAAGAATGATCTAGAAGATGTGATCTTTATAAAAGAGAAGTCATGAAGGAACTTTTTCGAGATGAAGGAGCTGATGGCATGTTTCCTGTGCTTTTCTTCAGCCTGTTTCCTGCTGCCAGGGAAGGCTCTTGTAATATGATTTGGAAAGTGTGCTAGCAAATATAAACAAAGAGATTGGGAGAGAACTGGAATTTACTGTTTACCAACAATGCTGAACTGTGAAGGACACTGGAAAAAGAAGGAATCTGGGAGTGGTGATCCGCATGCTTATTTCTGCAGTTCTGGAATCCCTGGGCAGCTGCTATGCTGTGATGGAAGTTTATGGAATTTCAAGCATAGCAAAGAGCAACATTTTTTAAAATTAAACTCTAGATGTCCATGCACATTGCAAATCAGTCACTTGGTGCCACATTCTTATTTATAATTCTTATTTTCTAGAGTTTGGAATCCCCATCTGCTAACCTGGGGAAAGGGATGGTTTACTTGTGTACGTTTTGTTGAAATGAATATTCCTTGTTACTTGTTTATGGGTTATTTTCTAATGAATTAAAGTGTATTCTGATAAATTTTGACACCGAAGCTGGTACACCACAGTACCACATAGTGATACGTGCCCTATGGGTAGGATATTATATGAATTTTTATTTTTATGCTTTATTTTTTGAACATTCATAGATAAGCTTTAGTTAAATTGGTTACCAGCCAGAATGAAATACTCTGAATGATCCAAACCATGCCTGACAAAAAACTGGAGAGTGAAGGAAAAGGATGTCTTTTTAGAAAATTTACAGTATTCTTAGTCCTACAAAATGAATTGTGCAAGTTTTTTGTCAGTATGTGATCTCTGTGTATATAAAAAAGGACAGGTTTGCTAACAGTGTTAGAAATTCTTGAACAGAATAAGCTTTGGAAACAAAAAGGAAATTCAAAGTTACTTCAAAACACAACCTCTCAGAGGAAAAGAATTAGGGTTTTGTTTTATTTTGTTTTTTAACACTAAGAAAAACAATCCCATTGTTCAAAATATGTCAGCCAGATGAAATGTTACATACATCTTTTGGATAAGGAAAATTTAAAATAGGGAGCTTTGCCTGATTCAAGATCAGGTGTGTGTATGGATCACTTTTGTGTATGGTATTTCGTGGAAGTTGTCAGGATCCACTGTATGCATTTAAATGGACTTGAAAGGTTTCAAAGCCCAAACGTTTGGGGAATCATTAGTATCAGAATTGCTGGATTCAAGAATTTGAGTTAATGGTAAACTAATCTCAGTAGCCAGCAACTTTTTCATATATATACTAAATGACAGAACATACATTAACCTGAACAATAGACACATTAGGAATTGTCTGGAAATAAGGCATTCTTCTGCCAACCACATTGCAAAATTCAGTAATAAATCAGTGATAATGCAAACTGAAAACATTTTTCAGTAATTATTCATGAATAGTTATATTAAAACACTATTCAAAGCTAGTTTATTTGCCTTGATGCCCCCTTTGGAATGTGCTACATAAATGACAATTGTCAAAATCAGTAAGACATTGGCATTTGGGTTCGTGAAGTTTTTTAGTTAACCAAAGACTTTTATAGAAATCTGATTTACCAACATGACTTCCTTTTAGTACACATTGCCAGATTGATTGCATTAAGCATTCAGGGAAACAAATACCTGTAGAATTATGAGGTGCCATTTGACACATATTATATTTATTTATATTTCTTGTTAATGAAGGTTGTTTTTCTTTGTGCATTGAATTGCGCAGTATAGTGTTGCTTCACCAAGGATATATGTTTTTGTCATGATACCGTTTACAGCAGAACTTGTTCACCGTTTCTTAGGACCAGTGTCTATGTGTGCTTCTTTGCAAATGGATTTTGTTTTTGGTCTTGCAAGTGTTTTTGTGATAATATCTTTCTAAATTAATAAACTTGAGGTGTTTGCAAAATAATGCTCTGGAATATAATTTCTGTGGAATTTGAATGCCCTACTATAGGCATGTTGTTGCTTTCACAGGAAATGTGCTACAGTAAGATATCATTTCAAGGAGATCTCTTTGTGTAAACTGGCAAGTTGATAATATTTTGTAACATTATAAGGTAGAGAAATCAAACAGGTGGCCCCAGAACTGCTGTGGCTGGTAAACCATCTTGTGGATTCCCAACAGCCCATAATGCAGAAGGGAATACTGAGGGACATGAATGTTGCAATCATTAATGAAAAAAGGAGAATCCACACAAAAGGACTCCTTTGGACCCACATCCTTCTAATCAGGCAAATATTCATATTGCACAGATACTCAAGTGATTTTAAGATCATGAGTGCAAAATGGAGTGTAGGGATTCACAGAGCCATACATCATTATTGCAACTGGAAGCCATTACAAAGAAGGAAACTGAGTATACAGGGCTTGATGGTGATGATGATAACTGTTCTCAGAGCTATGCAGAAAAGCAGCATTTGGAATATAGCAGCAGAATTTGAAAGAATTCAAAATTCCGTATCTGTTCCTTTGTGCATTCACCACAAAGCAGCCCTACTCAAATATAACAGAAACAAACGGCAGAGAACAATATGAAACTTATGTGTATCTCCTAAAATGTAAGAAGGACTGGATTGCTCAAGGGAAAGTATAGGGAACAAGTTGAACCATGGGTTATTGTTGAAACATAGGTTATATCTGAACCCTACCACACTAAGAAACCATGGTTTGTTAAACATGACTGACCCATTAAAGAATCCATACCTTGTAGTTTAACATACCATGGGTTTGTAAATTTCAGCTGGGTTCAGACAACATGATAGCCACATTTCAACAACAGACCACTGTTCGTTGACTTATACTCAATGGATGCTCAACCCCTGAGTGTGGATTACTATGAACTCAGAGATAGTCATCACATCCATGGAAGAGAACTCAAAAACAGTTCAAGTACACATAATACATAATATACAAAAGACAGTCAGTGAAAACATAAACAGACATTGAAACACTCTCTGTGCAGAGAGAGAGAGAAACAACACAAACCGAGCCACTGACTCATTTAGATACAAGAGCAAACTGCACACACGCACATCAAGGGCTGGCCTTGAATATTCTGCAGCATGAATGAGAGGTGCTGGCAAATGCCTCCAGTGTGTCACCGGATGACCCTGGTCCACCTCTATGTCTGAGTCCTACCCTTGGTATACAGCTTTGGTGACAAAGGAAAACATTGCTCTCTTCCTTGGCTTTCAGGACAAAATGAGCGAAAGCTTTGCCATAATACGACTGTTAAAAGCCTGACACTCTAAGAACTTAAGATGACTGATCTGGTCAGGAATCCCTGTTATAAGTCTTGCTGCCCATGCATGCCTTAGAAATGGTTTGGAGGTGCACTCTTGGATATGCTAATTGTTTACCTGTCCTGAAGGATCTTCTCTTTGAATTGTCTTAATGACTCTTGTTTTGCCCTAGTGTGTCTCTAGCATACTGTGAACGTGATTCCCCCACCTCTCCTCCAAATGGCATCTGTAACTGATAAGCTATAAAAGCATCTTGTACCGACTCCATCTTGGTGGCCCCTTCAGAGGCTACCTACATGCTGCATGTATTTCCTGTATGTCTGAATCAACTGTAAACGTTCTTTTGATTGTGCACCGCCAACGGACTCTCAAAGGGAGTTCCTTTTCCAACTCTTACCACTAGCGACAGACCCAAGCAAAAAACTATCAGCCAATTGTAGCTGTTGTTCTGGGTTTACTAAAAGCCAAAAGTTCAAGGCAGGGATGGCCTTAATCTTTAATCTGTAATTTAAAGGACACAACCCTTGACCTTGCTGTTACTACTTAACAGGCCTCGTGCTCGGTAAATACCTGCTTCCTTGTATCTGGCAAAGTTGTTGTGCTCGAGCTGGTTTCACTGGCCTGCGCAGCACACCTGCCCCCCCCCCCCCATGCTGCCGTGTTGATTTGACTGACATCATGACTCGGGCTGCGGGAAGCATGTTGTTTTTCACCTACAGTTTTCCCCATTAAGGCGTGTCCAAACAAGAATGACTAAGTCAACGCAGAGCGGCTGGTCCCGCCTCCTGAAGTCCTGTCCATTTCCATGTGCTATAAATAAACTAGCTCCACTCAAATGCAGGTAATAAAGAGCAGAGGCCATGAACCAACCTGTAAGTTGCCGAATCCTCAGCTTGGCTGCTCCACTTGGATTGCATTCTGGGGAGCCCTGAAGTGGAGCCCATGCCTGTCCTTCTGCCAACATACGTTTACCCTACTTTTATGCCATCACTTGACTATAGTTCAAGAACTATACCAGGAACTAGTTATGCCAGCATGTGTTGATTTGATCCTTTTAATTCCTGTGCTTCACCTTGTATCCTCTAAGAACTCAGGGTGTCGGTTTGCGCGTTTTTCACCAGCACAGCCTCTCTTAAGACATTTGTACAGAGCCGTTAACACTGGTGTCACAGGCAGTCATGTTAGCATCAGTGTAATCAAGCTCTTTGTTCCTGTAATTGCTTATTATTTGCCATGCTGAATCATGCTTTAACACCACATGCATAGACAGTGACTGACCTTAGGCAGTTTCTCTTTCTCAGGTGTAACAATAAACCATGGTTAATTGAAACAATGGGTTGCCCCAACAACCCAAGATTTAATCTACTTAGAATCAAATCTCATTAAAAACCAGTTTCTAATGCTGGTTTAAGTTAACCAGAGTTCCCAGTTTGGATGTAATAGCAGACTCTGGCTCAGTTAAACCTAGAAGTCAAGGCTTCAGTTTTTTTCTTGCAGCTATAAGCCCACCCTGCTATTAGACACTCAGCCGGCTGCTTCAGGAGGCAGAAAGCAAAGGTGAGGTGCTTCAGGACAGAGCTGTGTAGATCATGCAGTTTGCTCTGCACCTCCAAAGTTAGACTACTGCCTTCGGATGCAGCACCTCCAAAACTAGTCTACCGCAGGTGAAGGATCCTGTCCATTTTTGGAAGCAAAACTCCGTTGGCAGTCCAATGGAACTCATTGTTTGTGGCCCAGCTCCAGACAATGTAAGCTTATCTGTGTCAGCATTTTCAGAGGAAGTCTGGTGGGTATTGAGTTGCTCTATTCCAGCTGCTAAATTTGGCCTGGCAGGAAGGAAAATGGCAGCTTCTCTGCAAGAAGCTCATGAGAGGTGGGGTGGTTCAGAGGTGCCACATGAGTTGAAGAATCAGCTCAGGGAGGCAGAATGGAGACGCAGGGTCCTCATTCACAGGCTAAAGTCCCTTGTCAGGAGTGAGGCCATTACAGCCACACCTTTACTTTAAGTAAAGGCCCAGGCTGGATCCCTGGCCTGGGAACTTTCTTATCCTTACTCCCCCAAATCCTCTCAGATTGGTCTCATTGGCCCCTGGAGATGCTCTTTACATAGCCGCCATCCCATTGAGACTCCTATCTCTTGAATTGTTGAATTGCATTTTTAGAACCTTCTATGGAAAGTACTGCTAAACTTCTCATAGAACTTGAATTCTTGTTGGTTGATAGTCCTGAGTTGCCAGATTGCTTAGAATAATACTTGCTCTTGAACTTCTCTATGCCTGGATTTATGCACTGTGGGAATATCAAAGTGGAAGCTGTGATTATTAAAATTACTGCATGTTTGGCTAACTCTTGACTGAATTTTGAACTAGTCTTGCCTCTTGGATTTGATTGGCCTTGATCCATTGAATACTGATGTTCCAACAAAGGTTTCACAGTCTTCTAGAATCCTTGCCTTTGTTTGCCTGGGATGGCTTTTGACAGGAATTGGTCAGACTGTTTCCCTTTGTTCTAATCTCTAGAGGCTGCAATGGGGAAACCAAGTCAATTGGATTTTCAACAGGGCTATTATTAGCTTCGGACTGTTTTTGAGTTACATATGGAGCTTAACAATTTCTGAAGAGTGTCAGCATTAATGTTTTACTACAATAAAAGAGACTCACTGATCTGGGATATCAAAATCCTGGAGTGTGTCCTCGAAGGACTGGGCCCAGGATGCCTGAGTGGGTGGAGACTGCCCTGTTCCTTATCTTGGGCTAACCTTGTGCCACCATCCTGCAAATATCTGAAAGGGTGTGGGAAGTTGCTGCCATCTCAGAAGGTGAGGGGACAAGCTTTCCAGCGGTTGGGAGAGAGACTGCCGTGTTCTGCTTCGCTCTTTTTTCTTCCTCACAGTGTATGGCAAAAGATTGAATAAAACATTTATTTACATATGTACAGTGCTTCATTAATATTGAATAGCGGATGTATCCTGACCCCCACACTGATACTGATATGGCACCCAGGTTATGGAATGTGCTTTCCAGAGAGGTTTGCCTGGTGCCGACACTTTGTTCCATTTGGCGCCAGGCTAAAATCTTTTTATTTTACCATTATTTTAATGTTTGATTAGGTTTTAATGTGGGTTTTATTTTATTGTACTTTTTGAATTATTTGGATGCTATGCTTCATTTTATGTTGCTTTTACTGTAAGACCATCCCGAGATGCTAGTAGTTAAATGGTATATAAAAACTTTAAACAAACAAATACATAAATACTCATTACCAACCTCACTCATTCATGCAGCTATAGTCCCCAAAATTTTGCTCCCCCCTGGTTTATAGGGATATTAAAATTTGTATTTATTTTTTTGGGAGAGGGTATCTATCCACAAACATTATTTTTAAATGTATAGATGGTGCTTTATTTTCTCTCTTAATTATTTGTATTGATCCCATAACCTTTGAATGTCAAATTGTAAGACAGAAAGAATGTTTATGCAGTAACAGCTAGCAATGAACACACACTGAAACCAAGTCTTTGTTCATGTTTGTTGAGGGGAACCAGTACATAAACTAGACGATTCTTCCTCTTATGAAATGAAGCATCTCCAGAAAGAGAAGTGCTTGGACAGTTAACATGTTTTGCATCTAGAAAACAGCAACTAGCTAGAAAACCTAAATCTAAAATCTAGAAAGCAAGTACATACTTATTAATTAATTAACTAATTTTTATACCACCCTGCAGCCAAAGGTGTCCAGGTAATGCTTCAGAGATTCCTAGTCTAGAGGAATCTAATCTAGAGGAATAACAACAAGGAGTCCTTATTAGCAAAGCCAATTGGATTGGGCTGTTAAGTGGCTTAAATTCAAGGCCTCCAACTTCTGCATGGTTGTAGATCCAGCAACCAGGAGGAAAACAATTTGTCATTCAGAAAGAATTCCTGTCTGGCTCCTCCCTGAGACAAGCACCTAACCAGGAAATGATACCCCATTTTCTCCCTGGCTCGACACCTTCAACCATTTGGAAACCTTTGAACATTAGAGGCAGTTTGTGACTGGTACGACTCAGGCCCCTGTTGCTTAGTCTGCAAGGTGAGCCACAACTGTTGTGGATGTTGACCAGGAAGTGGCATTTTGCTCCTTAATAAAGGCAAACACCTTCGGAGGTTTCTGTTTTCTGAAACATGGCTTCAGAGCTTTCGCTATGGATGTCTCAACATTAAACAGTTTTACAGTTCTATAATTTAAAAATCTTAGGGCACAAGCCTATGTCCTTCTGACATCTATGCCAGCGTGGTGTAGTGATTAAGAGTGCAGGTCTGGGACTCAGGCAGGAGGAGGAGAATGATGTAAGACACACTGAGTTCTTTAAAAGAAAAAAGTGGGATATAATCAAATAAATTAATAAATAAGGTTCAGCAACAGCAGAAATCGCCACCACCATATGACCCTCCTGTACACTGGATTGTGCCTGTGAGTTGTCTTTGCCCATGTTTAATGAACTCTCCCATTGACACCAATGAGAATCGCAACACAATCCTATGCATGTGTATCAGGCACAAATTCCATTTTATTTCATGGGCCCTTCTCGCAGGGAAGCTTACATGGGACTGTAGCTTTTGAGAGCTTCACTGTGCTTTCACACACTTTCAGGTAAGGAAGGACTGCAGCTATTTTCAGTGATATAGCCAGCAAATATTAGACCCTGGATTTAATGCACTTCATGGGGACGCACTTGAATGGGAGTGGAATCCACCTGCTGCCACAAAGCCTTAAAAAGGTGGCAGAGCAGCTTTTAAACTGAATCCTGGGGGAAAGCCAACAGGAGCAGGGAGAAGATAAAGTACAGGAACAACAGTTGCACATGGCTAGGGGGCACCGTGCTGAGGTGTTTCTGTGTGAATGCTCGGAGCCGTAGATGGGAGAGCTGGCGAAAGGAGCAGCTCAATATGATTGGCATTACAGAAGCCAGTGTGATATGGGATATAAACTGCACTGGAAAAACAGGGAGGGCATACCGGACGACTATATTAAGGACGGCAACGAGTCCAGCAAATTTGATTATCTGAAGTGTGCAGACTCTTTCACAGAAGCAATATGGGTGAAAATTCCTGGCTCCAAAGCTCACTTAGTCAGGGAAGCTTGCACCCTGGCTCCTGGAGTTCCAGCTGCAGCTGGTGGTGACCTACATCCCAGTACTGTTGCAATGTAAACATGGAGGTCCCATGGGAATCTGAATTGGGACCACCACTGTTCAACTTACTCAGAAAAGTTCTAGATTTGAGAAGGAGCAGATGGCCAAGCGTGCTGATGACCCCAAATTCTTAGGCTGGCTGAAACAAAAAGATTGTCAGGAGTCCCAAAAGGGTCTCTCCAGACCGGGGGGGGGGGGTGCATGGAAAGGGCGACTATGGTTCAGTGCAAGCAAGTGTAAAGGGATAAAGGGATAGACGCTGAGGCAAAAACATCCCAGTGTTGTGTATCAGCCAATGGGTTCTGAGCTGGCAGTGACTGACTAAGGATCAGATCTTAAGAGAGTAGAGGAGAGTTGGAAGAAAATGTCAGCTGGGTGTGTGGCTACTGTGGAAAAAGGCAAAGTCCCTGTTAGGCATACATAGAAAAGGATTTTGGAGAGTAAAACTGCCAGGGTCCTACCCCCCTTCTATGAATCCACGGTGTTTTTATTTATTTATTTATTTATTTATTAAAACATTTTTATGCCGCCCCATTCGCCGAAGCCTCGGGGCGGCTTACAACATAGATAAAACAAGTTAAAATCCATATAAAATAATCTTAATTAAAACTCACATTATAAAATAAGCCGCCCTGGCCAGATAAAATTCAATTGTATTTAGCATTTAAAATGTTGCTTAAATAAAAAGGTCTTAGCCTGGCGCCGAAAAACAAATAACGACGGCGCCAGGCGGACCTCTCTGGGGAGCGCATTCCATAACTTAGGCGCCACCGCTGAGAAAGCCCTTCTCCAAGTAGCCACCCTCCTAATTTCTCTCACGGAGGGCTCCCGGAGAAGGGCCTCTCCCGCCGATCTCAGGGGGCGACTGGGCAAATATGGATGTAAGCGCTCCTTCAGGTAACCAGGACCCAAGCCGTTTAGGGCTTTATAGGTCATTACCAACACCTTGAATTGGGCCCGGACTTCAATGGGGAGCCAGTGAAGCTGACGGAGAACTGGCGTCATGTGAACATAACGTCCAGTCCCCGTCAGCAGCCTGGCAGCTCTATTCTGAACCAATTGAAGTATCCGGACCATCTTCAAGGGTAGCCCCACGTAGAGCGCGTTACAGAAGTCAAGACGGGAAGTCACCAGCGCATGAGTCACTGTTGCAAGGCAGTCGTACTCCAGGTAGGGGCGCAGCTGATGAATCAGCCGAAGCTGGAGGAAAGCGCTCCTCGCCGCTGTTGTCACCTGAGCTTCAAGTGAAAGCTCCGGGTCGAGGAGCACTCCCAAGCTGCGGACCTTGTCCCTAGGAGGGAGTGCAACCCCATTCAGGACAAGGTTCAGGTCACCTTCTCCGAAGCCCGAACCGCCAACCAACAGGACCTCCGTCTTGTCTGGATTGAGCTTCAGTTTATTGGCCCTCATCCAGCCCATTACCTCGGCCAGGCACCGGTTCAGTACAGCCACTGCCTCACCTGGATTGGTGGAAAACGAGAGGTAGAGCTGGGTATCATCAGCATACTGATGGGTCCGCAGCCCACACCTCCTGATGACCTCTCCCAGCGGTTTCATGTAGATATTGAACAGTAAAGGGGACAAAATGGAACCCTGCGGTACCCCATGGCAAAGCTGCCATGGCGCAGAGCCATAGTCCCCCAACACCACCTTCTGGAATCGGTCGTTGAGATAGGAGCGGAACCACCGCAAAGCGGTGCCTCCGACCCCCAATCCCGCCAGCCTATCCAGAAGGATACCATGGTCGATGGTATCGAAAGCCGCTGAGAGGTCCAGGAGAACCAACAGGGACGCACTCCCCCTGTCCTTCTCCCTGCACAGGTCATCGTACAGGGCGACCAAGGCAGATTCAGTACCGTACCCGGGTCTGAAGCCGGACTGAAATGGGTCCAGATAATCAGTTTCATCCAAGAGTGCTTGGAGTTGTCCCGCCACCACTCGCTCTAACACCTTGCCCAGAAACGTGCACTGTGCACTGCCGCAACGGTCAAGGGCAGAGCAATTCTCCACTGAGGAAAGATTGCAGCACCGAGAATTCTCCCTTTTAGGGGAAAAGGCAAGGGAAACATAGAAGTGTGCAGATTTACACATGGTATGGACAAAGTGCACAGGGAGACATTATTCTCTCTCTTGCATTATACAGGAATCAGGGGTCATCCTGTGAAGTTGGTTGGCAGACGTTGGCCTTAAACTGAGCACCTGAGATAGTCCTCTATTGTTATTTATTTTATATTGTTATTTTTGTATTTTATTGCATTTTATTTTGTGTTGTGAGCCGCCCCGAGGCTTCGGCAAGGGACGGCATAGAAATGTTTTAATAAATAAATCAATAAATAAACAAAAAGTTCCAGCACTGATGATGACAGGGTGACTTCAGCATCTTGTGACTTAGCTGATCTGTTCCATGTTCAGAGTTAAGCAACTGCCTTTTTGCTTTCTTACCTTCCTTATCAGGGAAAAGGAAAGTGAAAGTAGGATTGTGGGAAGCTCCAGAGGGAACTATGTTATTGACTTGGAAAAAGTACAGACAAGGGCAGCAAAGACGATCATGAGGCTGGAGTAGAGTTGCTATAAGGAGCAGATACAACAGCTGGGACTGTTCAGCTTAGAAAAAAAGGTAAGGGGAGACAGAATAGAGGTGTTTAAAATAGTGCATGGTGTGGAGAAAGCAGAGGAGACATTTTTCTTCATTACGCATGGGCTGTGAGTGTGGCTGCAGCTCCTATCGATTCTGTGTTACTCTCGGGAGTAGATGGGAGCTTCACTGAGCAGCCGAGAAGGAAAGGGCACCTGGCTGAGAGCACACCCACTGGCGCGTGTGGGCCAGTGGGAGAGAGGAAGGAGCTGGTTCTCACCTGTGTGGGCCGATGGGATACGCACCACCATTTGGAGGGGATGGAAGCATACAGAAATGCAAGAAAAGCTGCCTTGCAGATGTGTGAACACAGGTCACGGGGTAAGAGAGGTAACTGCACTGTAAGCATTCACGTGTGTGAACAGCTCCCACGTCTCTCCTTTTTGTCACTTCTACCCTCTACCCTGAAAGGTAGAAGACATTCTGATTTAAGATGTTCAGGTGGAGTCTTAACTTTCGTGTTACACCTATTTTTAAAAAATGCAACATTCGAAACAAAACCAGAATTTCAGTTAGAATTTATCTTTGCAAATTTAGGTTGCTGGAATTAGAACAATGAACGCATTCTCCCCCCCCCCCACCCCAACACACACACATTTGGGTGTGTACCAAATGGCACAGATATGAAAAAATAAAGTACTGCTTCTTTGGTATTTGGTGATGGTTGCTTTTAAACTCACTGGTTATTTTCTTTTTTGTTCATTCCCAAGCAATGAACCAGATCCAAGCCTGTCCGCGGTTGGAGGGGAAAGAAGCCAGGGACTGGCCTTATGACTAGATTTAAGACCCCATTTGCGAGGGTCCTCCTCAACCAACATATTTCTGGTTTTGAATACTATCAAGTCCAAAAGGGCCAACATCTGCACTGCAGATTTACCCAGCTGGATCGACCTTATTGAGCCATCTGGAGACATTTTTTTTTTGGTAAAAATAGTACGAAATCTTTGAAGCTCAGATTAGCCACAGACCCCCTTTGGTCAGAAATGAGTCCAGTCTTTAAAAATGCAATTGATCTATGTTATCCTGAATCCCATGTGGTTACCTGAATGCCCATGAATAAATATGTTGATACAGATTTTCAAAATATTATTCAGTCAGGGTAATGCTTGAATATCATAACCGCTACTCCATTATCAGTAGTTTTACTATTGTGTGTGCTTCCAGGGAGGCTGTTAAATCTCCCGTTTTCTCCCAGTCCCCCACATTTTTTTGGACATGCTTGAATGCTTTTCTAATTTGGGAATATTATTCCGTTTTGTTTTGCTTTGTTTGCCTTTGCACGTGATCTTGGTTTTTTAAGCGTGTAGGTTTTCCAGAGGGAGCATCAGGGGTGTTCCTTAGTTGTTTGATCCAGCTCACCTTTGGCTGGGACTTGATGGGAAAATTCAGATAAATCCTGGTAGAAAAGGGTTGCTTATATCTGCCTTTGTGTTACAAAATCAAACTTGTGCCTCTTTCTCAGAAAGCAGAATTCCAAGCCAGGTTGCTATTTAGCATTGCCGTCTCTTTAAGAAGATGGGATTCTTAGCTGGACTGAGAAGCTTCTGTAGGCTAACAGTATCAGTGGAGAAAATAGCAATATTTCCATTAGCTGCAGAGATCTGAGACAAATCATTCGTTTCTGAACGGACCCATTTAATTATCTCGCTCCAGAGGCGAGTGCAGCGTAGTTATCAAACCAGTTTTCCTGAATGGTTCCTCAGATACATTTGCATGCTTAGACAAACACAGACTGATCCAAACTGCAAGGAATCTACTGAATTGACATGTCAATAAAGCAATCAGTAATAGTTTCCATACTATTGTTACCAGTAATTCTGATTGCTTTAGGGCTTTGTGTCATGCCTAAAGACAACAAGATGCTATTGTACTAACATTATCTGGAAACTTAACACTCAGTATTGATGTATGTGACCAGAAGGTTATAAAAGTGTAAGTACATGGCCTTTGATTTTGTAGTTGCATTTGTCTCTACCCAGGAACATGCTGTTGCTAGTTAATACAGGAACTAGGGTACGGATTCAATAAAGTCGCAGAAGTTCAGATGCGTAGATCTTCCCCACAAGTCTGAGTGTGCATTCCTTGCAAATTGATAAATGTGAGCCTGTCAGACTACACCATGTAAACAAACATGTTGCCTTCTGCCCGCTGTTTTTGCTTTGCATGTTTTAGAAAACAACCCATGGCTTGTTGCTGGCTTAGAACGCTAGATTGTTTCCCAGATGCAAAGTGAAAATGAAAAGCAAGCAGGAGACTGGGTTCCCACTCAATTCCACACAGGCTTGACAACCCACAGGTTGTTGTGTGCAAATGAGGCACACGTGGTTCTGTACACTGGACACTTGAGCACACCAGCAACGCCATGCCTTTTAAGCACATCAGATCCCACCAAACTGACATTGCTATTAGTCTCCAGCCCACTGGACAACCAAAGAAGCGCAGGGTAGTTTGGTGGCCTGTGTATGTCCCCTCAGTCCTCAAACAATGAGTGGTACCCAATGCCAGTATGGCCTTTCCTTCCGAGGGGCCTAGTCTATGCAGGACCAACTCTGTAACAGGACTTGGCAACATGTGGCTCTCCAGGTGTTTAGCCTCCAATTCCCATCAGGACAGGCAATGGTGAGGGTTGATGACCAAACACCTGGAAGTCCAAAGATTGCCCATCCCACCCTATAAAGTGAGTAACACACAAGACTCCTGCGGGTCCCTTGGACTGCAAGGCGGTCAAACCAGTCAGTCTTAGAGGAGATCAACCCTGACTGCTCTTTAGAAGGCAAGATCTTGAAGATGAAGTTCAAACACTTTGGCCACCTAATGAGAAGGAAGGACTCCCTAGAGAAGAGTCTAATGCTGGGAACAATAGATGGCAAAAGAAGAAGGGGACGGCAGAGGATGAGGTGGCTGGATGGGGTCACTGAGGCAGTCAGCGTGAGCTTAAGGGGACTCCGGAAGATGGTGGAGGACAGGAAGGCCTGGAGGAATGTTGTCCATGGGGTCACGATGGGTCAGACACAACTTCACGACTAACAACAACAACGTAAGTAGTACATTTAAAGCATTTACATCTCAATGCACATAAAAACAAGTATCTATAGAAGTAGTAAGCATCATATTTATTTTCAAAAATCACTAAAAAATACCATAGTGAAAGAAAAGAGAAGGATTTTACTGGATGCCAATTTACAGAAATGGGGCAAAGCAACTTCTGGAAAATGTACAGTCTAGTTTCCATTATTGCACTTCTCTTATTACAACAAGGCATTTAAAAAATGTTCTCAACATGACGGATATATATTTATATAAATAGTGGTGTCACTATACAATATCATACAGAAAGTCGTGTGTCATACTTAAAAAGACCACACAAACAGAGCTCCCATTGTGGCCCGCTTCACACAAGCGTAAGCAAGGCGGTAAACCTGGGACTGCATGGCACCATGTCAGATTACAGGGATGAAGGCAGGTGGTTCAATCCCACTGCTGTATGCTTCACAGGAAGAACCAACCCCCCACAACCCACCCTACAGAGAGAAAGGTACCATGTCAAGGTGATGACAAGGCTAGAACCTTCTTCTTGACATCTAGTTTTCGACTTGCAAGAAATACTTTTTTTCTGAATACGTTTTTGCAGCAGTCTGAAATTAAATAATCCAAGGGCAAGTTTACAATATCATCAGCTGTTTGAGCAGCTGAGGCCTGCGAGTCTAGTTTTCTACCAAGTGTTCCCACAAAGTTCAACTTAATTTCCATGAACTGTACACATCAATTTGGTTTCTTTCACCAAAGATGAAAATTTGTGGCATCTGACCCATGCAGTTTGACTCACACTACTACCCTTCTATAAAGTGGAAACGTAATTTCTGATTGATGAGGAACTGGTGTCCAGTGGACACCTCCTTCTAGAGGTCAAAGGCAGGGCAGCAGATCAATCCAATTCCCCTGGCCCCCAGCAACCCCTTGCATCATCCCTGTGCTGACCTGACCTGTAGCATCCACCTATTCACTAGGCATACCTGGATGCAACCCCTAATTTCCTTACTAAACTGGTCTCCTAGAAAATGGGTTTCTTATTATATGAATGTGTCTTTCACACAGGCTCACAGAAATTGTAACATGGGAATTTCAGGTCAATTGCATCAAGGAAAGCATCCAGAGTTTGCTATGATCCACCAAAAATTATAGTTATTAAAGCAAAATAAATAGACCACTTCTATCCAGAAGAGGGTAACAAGTCAGCATAGAAATTACATCTGCCATGAATCTCACACTGCATTCAGCATTTTATTACATAATTCTCACTTTTGGTGTAGGCTTGTATCTGACAAACAGATGGTCTGTAAACATTTTGAATATGGTTTAAATAATTCTCCTGTATTGACTCGTACTTCCAAACAAATGTCTATAAAATTACAATATATTACGGCTTCTTTTCCAGATCCAAGTCAAGTTCCTGATAGTGGGAGTACATATGAAACACCTGTGTTTTAATGCACCCTTATTGAGGATGAAGACTTTTGGTTGCTTGCTGCAATCAGCATTTTAATAAACCTTAAATACTGGATTAGAAAAAAGCACAAAATTAACTCTGCTTTGGTGGTAATTAAAATATTGCAAATTGTAATAATGGAACTGTATATGTATATAAGAGACAATCCATCCTATCTTCTGAACTGTCAGACCTAAGCCCTGGAAAATAAATAGAAGGCAGCCAGATGGTCTGATGAGAGCATTTACCAAATGGGTCATATCTCAACTTTCCTCAAAGGAGCCCAATGCAGTGTACACAGTCCTTTTCCTCCTCCTTTATTCTCACAACAATCTCGTGAGGTTGGTTGGGCTGACAGCCTCAAGGTAGTGAGGATTAGAACCCAGCCTATACTGTCTAAGCCCAATCCCCCCCCCCCCATATCTCTCCCCCTTGCCAGTGAAACTTCCCAGGATCTAGCATTGTACTCCACAGTTCTAAACGAGTCCCGTAGGACGAAGTAAGTCGGCCGCAATGTACCACACAGGTGCAGAGTCAAAGCAGCAAAGTGTTGCATCAGAGGCATTATCACTGGTTTGTGTAGAGACAGCCTAGCAGTAGCAGGTGGAGTTCTGAGATTAGGGAGGGTGAACATTAGCTGGTCTTAAAGACACATCACTTCAAAGCAGGGTGCAAGGTTTATAGCTGGCACTATAGTTGGCCTGGGTGATTATTTTATTTTCCTTAAAAGGAGTGGCAAAGATAATTTTGCTGCATGAATGTCAATGAAGCAGCACTAAAAGTATACTTGAATGAAGGGAAGAGAGGACGGCTTGATTAGAATTGCCTCATTCAAGTAAATTAGATATTCAAATAAATGCATAACATAAAGACCAGGATATAAGGCTGGAATGCTTTGGGATAGGCTTCTTTAGCATAATTGTCTAATTCTGGAATGTTGGCTCTACCCAATATTGACACAGCAGTTTCAGGCAACAAAAGCAAACTATGTGCTTATTTAATTTCCAGTATTTATATGCCTTCTTTCAGGGCCAAGCCTCCCACAAGCTAATCTCCCCCTTGTATATTTAGGATTATCTTGCTGTCTGCTTTTGATTACCTCTGCTTTATCCAAAAACAGCAATGTCACTATTCTAACCTGTATTTTGAACCACCGTACCTAAAATAATTTACACACCAAAATGAGCTGACAAAGATGTACTTTGACGATGCGTGAGATATTCAGGGTTAGTATGTATGAGTTTCTGATGAGTGTATTATACAGTATGATGTTTGCTTATTAGATCAGTGAACTATCCATGCAGCTTCCACACTCTAGCCTTTCTAGCAGGAAACTAGCCATGAATAGCAGCCCATGGGTATGGATAAAGGTGTGCATACCCACCTGTGTTAAAAGATACAGTCAGTTCAACAGATCACAGGTGAACATCACTCTGTAACAGCAGATGCGCACCTGCATCCAGGATTGCTGTCTATATGGAAGGCTGCTTCAGAGGCCAGGTCTACCCCTCTGGATTAGGGAAACAAGGAAAAACACTTTTGCTGCTGCTTTGAACAAGGTTGCATGTAAATGTATACACTTAATTCATGCCATTTTTGATGAAAGAAAAACACTTAGAAGAATGGCAAGATGGTTCCAGATCTTTTCCTACTTTCACTAAATGCATGCTGACCTGAAATCACAGCTAGGTGGTCAGAATGCTCCTGTAGTCAAAACTAGAAGGCGAGTTTAACCTGTGAAGTGTAAAAGTACAAAGGGCAGACACACAGCTAGTAATGATCACTTTTACATTTGCTAAAGTCTTCTACATTTCCCAATACAGAGTTGCCAGTTTTGAAAATTATGCAACTTGTCCTTCTTTAACAAGGAAAGTGAGATGGAGATCACCATGGAACCCGGTCCACTTCCTGGCCAGTGGCTCTCAAACAGAAGCTGCTTCATTGGTTCCTCTAGCCCAGTCTTATTGCGAAGAGTGGCTGAAGTCCTTCGGGAATCTCACACAGAGGTTCTTCCAGCTCTGGAGCCCCTGAGCTTTTAGCCAGAGATGCCAGGAAAGGAGTCTGGGAGCTCAGACTTCAAAACTTCTCCCTTACTGTCCCCAGAATAATCTTTCCAGCTGGTACGATGCAAAGAAGACTTTTTTGAATCCTCTGAGTGCACCAATAAAAATTCAGATAAAATCCTTTTGTATATGCTCCTGGACTTTTCCATGTAGTCTACACAAAGTGCCATTGATTATGTGACAGCTATGTGGTAAAAACAAAGGTTGCATATGGCCAGAAAATGAGTTATAAAAGGAGAGGTGTTGGAGTGTAGGTTTGCCCCACCAACAAATCCTCAGATTTAAGTTTCCTTTCACCCATGGTCTTGTATGTGTGAGGTCATTTGGAGTTGCCCAAAACAGGCAAAGTGGCTGCTGTACTCTGCAAATGCTCTATAGTAGTCTTTTTACTTATGTCTCCAAGCAGGGTCCTTGTGGTGATTCCAACATACTGCCCTAAGCACTGCAGCCTTGTTTTGGTGGAGCTGCACATAGATGGCAGACTAAGGGGTCTCCAGAATGGCAAAACGGATATTTGGACATACAGACGTTTAATGAAATTACTGGGGAAAGAATGTGGCACTTTGATTTCTTTGATCCTGGAACAGGGGAGAAAGGTGCCACTTGTAAGACGGTGGCGCAGCGCATCCCTTGGCGTCTTCATCCCTGCTCCCTGGCTGGTGTAAGCATTGGAATCTGCAGCAATGCCACTTAATCAACAAGGTTCGTCTCCTATAATGCATCTAATGGTTCTGGCACACATTACTTGGAAGGGTCGAAGTTTAAGGTAAGCGCATCATGCTGGAGGCTGGTGCTTTCTGATAAGCAACTGAACTGGTCCTTCCGGAACAGATTTGATAATGTTCCAGGCATCATAATGCATGAGTCCAAGCAGGGATTTCCCTCCAATGGCAAGAATTTCGTCACCAGCTTCCAGTTTTCCAGTTTGTTCTGCAGCACCACCTGTTGGCAAAATGTGTTAAAGTCAAGACAGAAAGTACAGTAGAGGAGGGTTCAGAACACTCTGAAAATGTAGTTTGGACTTCTAAACTACGCTGGAATCCTCTAAAATATAATCCAAAACATTTCAAACAACACTGTATGTTTGCTACAGTAACCAAGACTATATGGAATTTTAATCATTGCTCATTATTCCTAGAACACTTGTGCTATGATGTATGCGGTGTTTATACATGAAGTGTTAAGTTTTTGGTTTTCAGAGGCAGAACAGAGTTTGAGAGACAGAACGTGCCCAAGGCTAGGAAAGTAAAAAGGGAAACAAACCTTACGCTGGTGATGAATGAAAAATATACTGGCAGAATAAAGAAGCTCATGCAGATGAGACAAGAAATTGAAAAACTGTGTGTGGGGAATTGAAAAATGCAAGCTTGCTCCTCCTCAGAGGGGTAGCAGAGGGCAAGGAAGCAGGTGGGGGGCAGTTCCACGATCCCCTGCATGGCATGTTCCAAGGACTGACCCCTGGGAAGCCTGGGCCAAAGTGAACTGGGTTGTTTGGTGCCTGTCGTTATGGAGCTGGCAGCCATTTGCCATCGAGGAAAGCCCTGGGGGGCTTCTCCAGGGCTGCTTTTGTGCCTTGTGCCACTTGCTACCCAGAAATGTACTTCTGAGTTTGCTTGCTACTGCTCAGCTACTGGAAATAATTAACCCGTGCCAATCTGCTGCAAATCACCCAAGATCTACCAGTAAAGACTGAACTAACTTCTGCCCACACTTATTGTAGGATTGCAACCTGTCAGCGATCCCTCTGGAAATGGGCAAAATAAGCATGAACCTTCCCAGACCCGACAGGGAGTAACTGAGGTGCTTTTCCAAGGGATGCTTACAGGACGGCAAAAAGTGGGAAGGCCTTCTCAGTGTTGGCACCCCCGATTGTGGGGCACTTTCATCTCTCAGATCCACCTTGTGCCAATGGTGTCATATTTTCAGTGCTAAACCAAGATCATCTTTTATTCCCAGACATTCAGGCACAAATGACTGACATTTATGTCAACTATTTTATCAGGTTCCAGTATCTTACTTCAGGTATTCTTAAATGTTTTAAAACTGATTTTGAATTTCATATGTTACAGATTTTCTATTAAGTTTTTACTATCTTGCATTTGGAGGTTGCCATTTTTGTGGGGTGAAATTTTGGCTATTGGGCAGTATAGAAATGAATGTACAAATGAATGAATGATTAAAAGAACCCAAATCACCGAAGTTTTAAAAAGTCCTAGAACTGGGAGTTATATGCCCTTTTTCTCGCTAAGTGTGCACAGGATTGCATTCTTAGCTGCTAACTGCTTGGAAGCAAGGAGAAAGGATTTTAATTCTCTCCAAAAAGAGAAGCAAGGCACTCTTGCCAACTCCCGCTGCCCCCAACAGATACAATACAATAAATATGCATTGCTTATAGCCACAGCTCACTGCCTCCGATGGAAGGGACTGCCAAGGAACAGAGGCTCTGGAAAACAGCTTTCCAAGTACCTTTAAAAATTCTTTTGATAAGCAAAGGTCTGTCTCCAGCGATGGAAGCTTTCCCTCCATCCAGACTGAACCCCAAGCCAGCAGAAGTCTTCAAAAGGTCAATGCAAATGGCACCACTCAGCTCTTCGCATGGACCTTCAGGGGAGAAAAAGAGCCACAAAAAGCACTCAATCAACCTTGTTTTCGCGATCAAGCCTTGGGTAGTTGCCAGGTGGGAAGGCTGTGCCAAAGGGGAGCACTGGACAATCCCCAGCGAAGCCTCATGGACATCCCTGCTTCTCAGCCCTTCGGGAGAAATAAATCACCATTCAGTTTTTCCTTCCCCGTGTCATTTCCATTGCTTGGAATTAACAGACAATTGTGATGTTGGGATCCTTTTTAGCTATTGGCATAAAAGTCCTGCATCTCTGTTGGAGCAGTTTAATCTTGGATTGCAAAAACGTGTGTAAATCCAAATGTCTCTGGGAATGGATGCTAAAACGTTCATAATTATTACCTTGCACATAAACCAACATCTGACTGGCCTGATCAGATTTCCAGTTGGCCTGATGGGAAACACCTCGTTCAACTCCACATAGGTTAAACCGGGCCTGCAATCGCTAAGCTCTACCTGCTCTGAGGACTGCTTAAGATGTTGTTTTGGTTCCAACAGAGTCCTGACAAAAACTCAAGTGTATTTTCACTTGCTGCATCCAAATTGTTTAAACGCGCAGTTCTAACATGAAACATATGGGGCGACCCGTGCCTGTCCGCACGCGTCCGCACCCCCCCACCCGGCTTCTCCTTGTGCTAAATCCATCACAGCCGCCGCTGAACCCGTGCTGTACCTGCTCCTTTCCCCTTTGTTGCAGCTGCTAAGGCTTGTTTGCCAGTAGACTTTTCAGTCCCGCTCTCGCCGTCTCTCTCCTTCTTGATGACAACAATGGCGTATTTGTGGAGCCTTGCCTGGTGAAGAGCATTGAGCACGTCGCCGTGCATGGATCCTGCCAGACAGACGCCGTTGATGGAAAGAATGAGGTCTCCGCGGTGGATTATTCCTTCCTGAGATGCCACCCCCTTGGAAAACACCCGATGAACCTTGGAGAGAGCATATTGTGAAGAAGGCTGTCAACCGGGTAAAGAATTGCTGGGGCACAATCCTACGTAAGTGTAGGAGGGAAAATGGCCTGCAACTTTCAGCACGATTCAACCAGCAGAGTTGGTTAAAGAAGTTGCCTTTCGTCCCCTTGATTGTTTGAATATCGGTACTTTTGTGACTGTGAAGGGAGGGTGCGTGAGGTTCTGCAAGGGCTTGACTGAAGCAACCCAAGGATGCCCTGATGCAGCCCCATTACCAGCCTCAGGTTCTGCACTGAGGGAAGAGCCCATGCAAGGGAAAGCACCAGTCATTAGAATGGGCATGGGGAACGACTGGCCTGAGGATGCTGCTTCCTGGCCTGCAAACCCACCTGGACCAGCCAACCATGCCGTTCTCTTTTTCCTTTTTCCTCTCCTGCTAAACGCAGCACATGAAACTCAAAGCAGCCTTTCAAAAAGGATAAAGTAACACATATTTAATTCTCAGCCCAGTGATTACAAGTGCCCCTTGCCTGAATCAACCAACCAAATATATACAGTAGTTGATTAATCTACTCCATTAACGCTGGCAGTCCAATTGATCAAAGAACATTTCCATATTGACCTGTGTCCTCCAGATATGCTATCTGGATTCTATCTCCCACTGTTCCCAGCCAGGATGGTCAGGCCATGCTAGCTGGGGAGGATGGGTGTCATATTTTAATGCTTCTGAGGTGGGCAACAGGTTGGGGAAGGCTGCCCCAACAAGATTTTTTGTCTTGTTGTAAGCTGCCCAGAGAGCCCTGCAGTAGTATCTGCAGCTGCCTCTGAGGCGAACAATAGTTTTGAAACTATGCCTGCCTTAGAGGCACATACGGCCAGTGCTGCTAAATGCACGGAAAGGTAAATCTAGGGCAGCATTCTGTCCCCAAGGTTGGCAAGTGAGATACTCCTGGGAAGCTCAAAAGCAAGGCTTACAAAGGCGGCCACCCCTTTTCATGTATACCGGTCTTGAACAGAGGTCCTTTCACAGAGTTGCAAACTTGGCAGGCATTAAAAGACCATCTGAGCCAGCCCCCTTCTCGGATGCAGGGCCCCCAATCTGTGCAAGCTGTCCTTATGTTACAACAAGGAGATGATTAATTATTGTGCCCCAAGTTCATTGGTGGACCTTTCCTCTATGGCCTGTTTGTTTGTTTGTTTAAAGAAACAATACGTACATGAGCCATCGCAAAACCTCCTGGGCATTTCTCTCGACATCATTTTAAAATAGCTTTTCTGTCCTCCTATTGCTGACGCTTTCTTTCTAGTATGAGCAATTTCTCCACTGAAATACAGATGGGATTTAATCTGGCAAACACAAAGTTGCTTGAGAGAAAGGTTTTTTTAATGCTTTAAACTCCATATTTACCAGCTATTTTTAATACTGCATTTATCTGCTGCCTGATATATTTATTTGTTGTATTTCTATCCTGCCTTTTTCCTGCAAGGAACCCAAGGTGGCTTTGATAATTCTCCTCCTCTCCATCTTTGCAACCACCCTGTGAGGCTGAGAGCCCAAGACTGGCCCGAAGTCACAGTGAGCTTCATGGCTAAATTCATCCTGACTATCTTGCTATATGTACACACACACACACACACACTTACTTAATTATAATTAAATAATGTAATGATATATACTATTATATATATAGTGTTCATAGTGTTTTCACAGCTACTGACTCAACATTTTCAGATGCTTTTGTGTTTTATAGATTGTGGCTCTACAGATTAAAATTATATGCTTCTTAATAGGTGGTGGAACACTTTGGGAAGGGAAGCCCTGAAAGGTGACGATCAATGCTGAAATAATATAAATAATATTAAAATGGGATTATGTCATGAATGCTTCATATGTTATCATTTTCTATGAATATGTAGAACAGCCTTGCTGGTTTTGAGTAAGTAGCCAGTCAAATGCATGAGGGAAATCAAATACGCCAGCATTCTTGCGCATGAAGACTAATCCCTTCATGTACTGAATAACAATACATATAGCAGTCCTCAGAGGGAAGCTAAAATACCTCTTTTCCTGAATGAATATTCATGCAAAAGTTATCAATTTATTCTGGTAGAAAAACTCTCAAAACCACTGCCTATTACCCTTGAGAAGTCATGGAGGACAGGAATGACTGGAGAAGGGCTAATGTTGTCCCTCAAGAACAACCTGGGAACTACAGACAAGTCAGTCTGACATCAATCCCTGGACAAATTCTAGAGCAGATTATAAAGCAGTCATTCTGCAAGCACCGTAAAAGCAGTGCAGCGATAGGCTGGACTGCTGGGCTGAAAACAACAGAATGAAATTCAATAGGGACAAGTGCCAGGTGGGCTCAACAATACTGCAAATGAGAAGGAACTTGGGATTGTTGTAGATCACAAGCTGAATATGAGCCAAAAATGTGCTGTGGCTGCAAAAAGGGCAAATGCTATTTTCGGCTGCATTAATGGCATGCAGATTAGATTTCCAAATCCTGTGGAGTACTACTTCCCCATTGCTCAGCAGTGGTTAGGCCTCATCTGGAGAACTGTGCCCAGTTGGAAAGGGTGCAGAGGAGAGCAGCAAGGATGATCCAGGGACTGGAGACAAAGGAAAGGTTGAAGGAACTGGGCATGTTTAGCCTTGAGAAGAGAAGACTGAGGGGAGTTATGAGAGCACTCACCAAGAATTTGAAATGCTGTCACAAAGGAGGAGGACAAGATCCCTTCTCCATCATCCCAGAGTGCAGGACACGGAATAACAGGCTCAAGTTACAGGAAGTCAGGTTCCAGCTGAACATCAGGAAGAATTTCCTGACCGTTAGAGCAGTATGGCAATGAGCCAATGGCCTAGGGAGGCAGTGGGTTTTCCCACACTTATGGCATTCAAGGTGCCACTGGACAGCCATCTGAGAGGAATCGTTTAACTGGTCTCCTGCACTGAGCAGGATCTAATGGCCTTCTGGCCCTTTTCAATTCTACTATTCAATGAGTCTACGGTAAGGTAAGGCCTACTGTAACCCTTTCCAGAATGTTCTTTTCCATTATAGAAAGACAGTTTCTTTACTGATGCAATTCTACATAGTTTAAACAGAAAAACAGCCTACATATCCCGGCATGCCCTAGACAGCCATGCTTGGAGGTATAGGCCTTCCTGTTGTCTAAAGCTGCACAGGACTGCACCCCAGGCATCTTCTTGGAAGCAAAGCAGAGGAGAGTTTTGGGGTATCTGACACTCCTGAAGATGGACCTCCTCTTGGCTGTAAAATAGCAGGGAGTGCACTCTTTACAAAAAGTGTGTGCATGTAGAGAGGAGAGGAGAGGAGAGGAGAGGAGAGGAGAGGAGAGGAGAGGAGAGAAGAGAAGAGAAGAGAGAAGAGCAGGCCCTTTGAATAGCTACATGTGTACTTAATGCTATCTACTTTGCAGAAACTGTTCAGTGACAGATAAGTGCCTTACAGCATAAAATTTGCAATGTCAGACAAGCTCAGAAAGAGCAATTCCTAATGTTTAGACATACAATTCTTGCAATAATTTGGGGGCAAGTGCTGGAGGTAGATACGCCCCTTGGATTATAATCTCCAGTCACATTATGCAATTCTGCTGCTGAATTTCAGTCTGCCTCTGACAGCTGTCTGGATGAGATGGGACATTGCTTAACCAAATGCAAATTGCTGTGTGCTCCAGGGGCAGAAGTACAATGAATAAAAATAAAATAAATATGAGTCCTGATTCTGATTGAATTGCTCAAAGAATTTAAAAAATATAGGATTTTTCTGACCCACCCTATGATCTAAGGGTAAAGTGGGCTACAAATCCAATGAAAGCAGCCAGATAAAATATTGGCCATGATAGCAAAGCAGTGTTTCCAAACTTCTAGTCAGTAGAGCACCCTTTTTATCTAAATTAAACTAGAAAAAATATTTTCTCGTGCTACACTCTTGCACCCAAAAGGTTTTATTGTGCAGCTGTTACTCACTGTCTGTTTCCAATCTGAATGCAAAGAGTCATGCCCAGAGCCCTGATCTGTGCAGGATGCAACAGGCAGGCTCTCTGGGGGGCAACAGTTCTGTTGGGCCTCTGCATCAGCAGGTGCGCAATGGCCTGCCTGCATCAGGGCCTACTTAGGAGGAGGCAAGGTCAGAGCAGCAGATCGCGCAGAGATCGCTGGCAGCCTCCATGGTGTACAAACATGACGGAGCCACCAAATGCAGCTTGAGTGTGTTGTGCTTCCTGGGAGAAAGCAGAATCTTGTTAAGAATAAGGATGGAACTGCAATCTCTCCTTGCTATTCTGGGACTGTCTATGCCTTGCCAAAGGAGGAGATTTTCAGCTGCTTTGAGGGGCAGGGGATGTTGTGTTAAAAGTTTGAAAATGGAAGCAGGCAGTTCATTTTACTGCTAAATGAGGTGGCTGCAGGCTTTCCTTACTCCACTTCATAACAGCAGGCACAGCAACTCACAAGAAGGAAGGAAGGAAGGAAGGAAGGAAGGAAGGAAGGAAGGAAGGAAGGAAGGAAGGACGGACGGACCACACAGCTGCTAACCCCCTTGCATCTAAATAAATGAAGATAAGTTAGCCCCTCCCCAGAAATTCTCAAATATTTCTCATCCCCTGCTTTTCCAGTCACCATGCACATTTGGGGCATTTCCTGTTTGTGCCCAAAGTCCCTGAAGAGCTTACCCGTCAAGTTAATGCTGACTTCTTCTAGCATGAACCCAAGAGCCCAAGCGCAAAGCTGTGACTTAAAACATTTTAAGTTGGCTTAGGAAGCAGCTTGATGCTTCCACCAAACCACTGACCCTGGAACATGCTGCAGAGGCAGGCACTTTGAGTTCATGGGAGCCTTTTGTTACTTAATAAATTTATTTTCGTGCCGCTGACTGGATGCTCCCTCATGGTGCAGGGGCTTCCCCGGCACAGTTTGGGAATCGCAGGGCATATGATTGATGATCACTAGGACTTGGACACAGCTGATCCCATGGACCCTAAATCCTCAAGAGGTGTGGCTGAGCCTATCTGAGGCTCCTATTTAGCACAAGCGTGCATCAGGGTTTATTAGGCACCTGGCCTGTTTCCCCTCTGATCGCATGAGCAGATGGTATTCAAAGCCATGCAAGCCGCTGTTCACAACAGGACTTTATGCCTGGGGACAGACTTGATAAACGAGCACTTGATCTGCTCTCCAGCTGGCTTTGCAACCCACTTGCGAGAAAGATGCTGTCACCACTTACGATGATTGATTTTTGTTCCAGGTCTACTCCTCCAGCAACACTGAACCCCAAGCCAGAGCCTTCCTCTTTATTCAGGACTACAAAGTAAACATCTTCTTTGCTCTAACAAAAAAGAAAAACAAAGGGAAAGAAGAAATAGTTGAAGTTTAAAAACACAGAAGAAATGCTAACAAAACTTTTGAGATACCTGGAATGTTAGAAGGACCTCAAGTATTAAAAAAAGAACTTCCAGGTGATCATAAAAACTTGATTTAACATAGGTATACTTTTAAAATAGTCAAATATTTATGTAATTAATTAGATGTAAAGCCTTTATAAACCATTTAATTAGGAAAAATCTCTCAGCGCTGTGTACAAGATAAAAAAAACATATAAAACATAATATACATATCTGATGCCAATAAAACATCTAAAACATCCATCAGAAAGGAGCATTGTGAACAACAACTAACCAAAGGATAATACATAGCACCAAAAATGATTAATCCACAGTATGTCAGTGACAGTAAAACCAGTGTAAAGGTAAAGTAAAGATAAAGGTTTCCCCTTGACGTGAAGTCCAGTCATGCCTGACTCTAGGGGGCGGTGCTCATCTCCATTTCCTAGCCGAGGGAGCCAGCATTTGTCCGCAGTCAGTCTCCGTGGTCATGCGGCCGGCATGACTAAACACCAAGGTGCATGGAACGCTGTTACCTGCCCACTGAAGTGGCACCTTTTTATCTACTGGCGTTCGCATGCTTTCAAACTGCAAGGTTGGCAGGAGCTGCGACGGAGCAATGGGAACTCTCCCCGTTGTGCAGGTGACCTTTCAATCAACCAGCCCAGCAGCACAGCAGTTTAAACCACTGTGCTACCTGCATCCCTAAACCAGTGTAAAATCGAGTAAAATGTTCAGCAATTAAAACACTGGGAAAATAAAATGGTTTTAACCTGGTGCCAAAATGTATACAGAGTTGGCAGCAGGCACACCGCCCTGGAGAGCAGATTCCAAAGTTGGGTGCCACAACTGGGAAGGCCATGACCATCTTCCTTACTCTTTTAAAGGTGGGTCCCACAAAAGGACCTCCACAGATGACCTTAAGGTCTGGTCAGTTGCATATGGGAGGAGAAAAAGAGACATTTTGAGTTTAGCTATGCAATAAGTAAAGCACATGTGGACTGTGAAGAGCAAGGAGAGCACGAGTGCCCCCATCCCTCTTGGTTGCAGTGCATTATACATAGGGCTGCCTTTGAAACCTCTGTCAGTACAAAATAAAACTGCAGGATGCTTGATCTGGGACCAAGTGTTGGGAACATATTTCACCAATTTTGAAACTTCTTCACTACCAGGTGAAGTTTAAGATCAGGATACCCGCAAGAGTCCCTACCTCCACTGCTGCTTGCCCAAGCACTGTGAGATCATCTTTGGAGACCTTTCTCCAGATACTCCAGCACAGTGGTGGTGAACCTATGGCACGCGTCCCCCCAAGTCCCCCCAGCATCGCCCCAGCAGCCAAGCATCGGATAACAGCGCACACAGGGGCCATACTCGGAAAAGGGTAGTGGCACCAGGCATTGATGTCAAGAGCCATGACATCATTAGCCCTTGCATGGCCGGTCAGTGCACTGCCAAGGAGACAGATAGAGAGAGAGATATTTGCTTGGCCTGGCTGTGAGTTTTAATACATTCGTTTTTATTAACACAAGATTTTAGCTTTGAGTTTTCTTATGAAAAAATGAAAATTAACATCTAAGATTTAGCAAAGAGATTTTCTAATAAAGAGACTGAGATTCTTTTAATGTTGAGCTGTCCCCCTGGCATATTTGAGCCAAGGTTTGGTGAATTATCAGCATGCACACAACAGCAAAGATCACATGAATTGTGCAAAAGCATGCCAAATGCAAACTTTTACCTTTCAACAAAAAGCTGTTTGTATCATTGATAGCTCTGTTATTGTGTTTTTCTTTTAAGACAAAAGATGTTAATGTATGAGTTGTTTTTTCTAAACTAAAACCTCAGTATTCAGGTTTTATTGCAGTGTTGGCACTTTGTGATAAATAAGTGGGTTTTGGGCTGCAGTTTGGGCACTCGGTCTCTAAAAGGTTCGTCATCACTGTTCTAGCAGTAAGAGGAGTAGTCGCTAGGAGAGGGCCTTCTCTGTGCAGGCACCCTGCTTAGGGATGTCTCTGCCCAGGGAGGCTTGCCTGATGCCTACCCTGCCAGTCACTTGGCACTAGACAGATCTTTTTAGCTACCCAGGCCCTCAACTGTTAATATTGCTGCAGCAGTAAGAAATAAAATAAAATAGCAGCCATTTTGCAAGCAGAGAAAGTGTGCAAAGGAGCACACGCCTAGATTGTGAAAGGAACCATGTTCATGGTTTGCAAAATTACTGATTCTTTTGCTGCCTCTGCAACATATTCAGTGGTAATTTTGGGAGTGGGGGCAGCAAATGGGGTGGCAGTTGGGATGGTAGCCCCCTAACCCTGGCCGCTGCCCACCCCTGCCTTAGTGGACAGCAGTTTCACTCAAAGAAGTGGCACTAGATTTCCTTCCCTTTTAAGCCATTCATGGTTGCTCCTTAGGATTGGGGTCCTTCCAGGGCAACATGGGATATGGTCTGGAGGGCTGCTTTCTATAAGTGGGGCATCCATGAAAAGTGAAGACCCTAACAAGACAGATACAGCCAGGTTGGAATTGGTGCAGCGTAGGGCCACAAGGATGGTGGCCGGATTGCAGAGAAAGCCGTATGAGGCGAGACTGAGGGAACTGGGTCTTTTCAGCCTGGAGAAGAGGAGACTCAGAGGGGATCTCTTGGCAACATGCAGGCACATGAGAGGGGATCTCACGGAGGTGGGTAGAGACCTGTTTTCCCCTGTAGAGGAGGGCAGGATGCGTTCAAATGGAGCAAAGCTCAGGGAACCAAGGTTCAAACTGCATGCCAGGAAATACTTCCCCGACAGTCAGGACCCCTAGGGCATGGAATGGGCTTCCATGGGAGGTGGTTGAAGCCCGATCAGTGAGGGTGTTCAAAGATAGGCTGAACATGTACATGGTAGGCATGTCATGAGCAGAGCCGGGTGGAGCCGGAGGTCAGACTAGATGGCCTGGGAGGCCCCTTCTGACTCACTCTGGTTCTATGTTTCTAACTACTGGAAGTTATTTCTAGAAAGGCAAAGCCATCAGTGGATAGAATCCACTATTTCTTAGGGATGCAGGAATTGTTGCTCATCCCAAGTGTTTTACAAAGTGTTTCTTATCATTTGGTTTTAGCTGTTTCAAACTTTTTAAAGCCTCCTGATTTTAGATATTTATTGTATTTTATTATCTGTTTTATGGACTCTTGTAAGTTGCCCAGAGAGGATCAGCTGGGGGCCGGGCGGGTATAGAAATGATGATCATTATCATCATCATCATCTGGACGTCCCAGTGACACAGCTTCGAATTTGTTTTTAAGTGCTAGTGTGCCTTGACCCAGAGAAGAAGCTGTGTCAAAGGGGTGCTGAGTGGCCCACACATAAGCAATCAAGGAACCCTTCACCGAACCGGCGACCAGCGGGACAACTCAATGCAGGCTCTGCCTAGCACACACAGTGGTGCCCTTCAGCAGAGCGAATGAGCAACGGTGGCCCCTGCTGCTGTGCCATTAGCCTCTTCTCTCCAGCGGTGCAGCTGGCCCTGCAGGAGGACGCAGGGAAAGGCTGGCGCAAGCCGACCTCCAGGATCTCTGGCCAGGAGGCTTTTGTCTTAAGGGTTCTTACCCCAGGATGTTAGGGCCTGCAGCTCCTCCTATGCCCAGTGAGCTTGGTGGCTCAGAAAATGACACAGTTTGCACATCGTAACGACTCGCAGTTTGTTAAATCGTGAGCTGTTGTGAATGAAGCAGGAGCAATCTGGAGGGAACAGTGCAGAGTTAGAAACTGGGAACACACCGTAAGGTCTAACTCTGGGTGTTTTCTTCCACAGCAACTTACAATTTCAGGTTCAGAGGCCAAGCTAAGCATCATCCTTGTCCTATGGAGCCCAGCAGGGGAAGGTGAACAGCCAGAAGCCAGCACACTCGCTCACTCCAGCTTGCTCACAACTATCCAGGGTTTATTTAAACAAACCCTGGGGGTATCCATGATGTGCAATTCAGGTTAGGGAGTCAGTGACTCAATTTCATAGCCCCTTACAAGGTGAGGTTGCAGCATGCTAGGCCCTAGAAATTGCTACCACCAGTACAGGGAGAAGAGACTTAGATGATTTTACAAGAGTGAGAATCATCCTACTTTGGCCTGAAAGTCAGTGTTATTCATTGCATAATGTTTTCCAGCCCCTGTCCCACTTTGGACGTAAGAGCAGATGTGAGAAAGTATTCAGACATGGACCATGTTCCAAAAAGCATTCAGTTTCATAAATATTTGAGTTCTTGGATTTTACAAACGGGCATGAATAAATAATCTCTCTAAAGATCCCATGTGAAAATACTTAAAAATGCATTTGATGACTTTTGGCTGGGAACTAAACCCATGCTTAGTATTTCTGCAAAATTCGCCAAACCCACCTGGCTCAGCCAAGCTCATGGGACTCGCAAGCTTTAGGCGGGTATTGAAGTGTGGAGAGGTGGTGGGAGGTCTTTTTCTCCTGGGGTTACTCTCAGGCGGATCAAGAGCTCTCATAAAGGCAAAGCACAGGCCTCAAACTGCCCCAGGGATACCAGTTTGGTGAACAATAGACACGGGGTGACAAGACCACGATTGCATGGCTTTCAAAAGTTCAGAACATTGGGGGAAAAAATCAAGCCACTCTCTGCAACCATGGAAGGTAATCTGCCTTCACCTTTGTGTGATGGTCTTGTGAAATCCCATCCTGCAAGTTACGAGGCCCCCCAAAATGCTCACTGTCCAGCCGTTTTCATCAACTGATAACACGAGATCTTGCCAAGGGACTTTCTTTCGACTTAGTTTATCTCACCGGAGTATGTACCCAGGACTTCCTTCCTTCTCCACTCAAAGCCTCCCACTCGATGGCCTCCCATAAAAGTCACCTGGCATCGGGGCCCTATTAAATGCATATGTATGTAACATGCAGTGCGCTTCTGAGCTTCTTCCCCCTCTAGCTGAATGCTTGTTTTGCTAAAGTCATGTGAGCCTGATGGAAGGGCAAGCATCAAAGACATTCATTGGAGAATTCAAAGATTTCCCAGGCATAGCAACCTACAAACTAGGGCCACTGATGAATCCCCCAGATGGGTTTCTAGAACAGCCCACTTAATTATGGAATCATGATATATTTCTCATTAAGAAAAAAAAAGAGCCCACAGTACTGCTGACAATAAAAATGCTGTTCAAAGAAACCAAAGGAATTTATAGCAGACATGTTAATTCTGCAAGGTTTTGGACCGGTCGCAGAGTTGCTCTGGATGCAAAATGATCAGTAAGAACAAAGCGTCTGAGGAAAGGAGCATTCCCTCAACTTGCAACGCTCAGGAGTCTGTGTGAAGGAGCAAGTGCTGATGGTGCAGGGAAGGAACGGATCTCGGAGGCTCTTGCCAGTGGGCCCTCGCTGAGGAGTGAGCCCTCAGTGGCCACCCCACCACGCTTGCCCTCGATGGCAGCCCTGCATTCTGTGGGCATGGAAGGCAGAGTGCCTACTGTGGCCGGGGTGCAAAGATCTGTGGGAGGGAGAATGGAGTAGGGAGTATCCGGAAAGAAGGCAGGGCTGGCTGAAGAGAAGCAGTCCAGATGCTCAAGCGGATCCCTAGAGCGGGTGTGAAAGGAAGCAGCAATGGTGGGTGAGGCTGCCCCTTCGTCTCGGACTTATAGCTCTGCATTGTACTTAGTTTTTATGAGAAAATATTTTGCATACTGCAGAATTTCGTCACAGAGAGAGCCTGCCCCTGTCCTGAGGTGGACAGCAGCTTCTAGGTTTGCTGCTTTCCCCCTCTAACTAGATCCCCTCAGAAAGTCTGCCTTTCACTGAGGTTTCAGGGTGTCTTAGGTCAGGCCTAAGTCCAGCTGGCAGTCAGCACTAACATGTTCATGCCTATCATTTATTTAAAAAATAATGAAAAACAGGATCCCTATCTTCTAAGAGAGTGGCACCAATTTCCAGCTGGGGTTCAGCACTGGGGAGTCTGATGGTGCACCTCCCTCCCTGGAGAAGATCAGTAGCCACTTCAAGCCAAGACTTAGCTGCTAGGTTCATAAAATCTCCCAAGCCCTGGCTGTCGCTTTGTGTGCAGCATAGACGTCCATTCTGAACATTTCTTTCTGATGCTGCCAGCATTTCTGTGTGAAAACCATTCTGCACGTCTGCCTGAAGGATGAGAAAGCCCCCTGGCCTCCTGATTTGGCCTTCCTGGATTACTAAGTCGGATTGGGAAATGGATTTGTGGCATATTTTACAATGGGAACAAAAGAGTGGTTTCCTGTTTTTATGTTTTAAGATTTGATTTAGGGCAGTGGTTGGATAGAAATTCCTTAAATAAATGTCCTGCTTAAATATATCAGAGGGTTGCTGGGTCACTCAGAATGTATTTCCTTAAAACTCCATGCAATGCTGCCTTTTAGAATGAAACCACTGAATTGTAACCTGGTTTTCAAGCGTGGAATAGGATAGCCCTGTGCTAACATGGAAGAAAATGGGAAATGTAAATACCCCACCTGTTGCTAAGCTCTCGTATTTATCTAAAGTTATTTCTAGGCTGCCTGTAAGGATGGAACTCCTGGTTTATAACTTCATACAATCAGGCTGGGCTTAAGAAACTGTGCCACAGTGCAACTCCAATTTAAAACTTTCTGGTGAAAATGAGAGCCAGTGTGGTGTACTGGTTAAAGGTGTGGGACTGGGACTCAGGCAATCTCCAAACCCTGTGCAGCCACAGAGCCAACTGGGCGACTTTCGCCAGTCACAGGCTCTCAGCACAAACAATGTCACAGGGTGATTGCGGGAATAAGATTGAGAGTAGTAGGAGGAGAGTGAGTTCTTTAAAAAAAAAGGCAGGATATAAATCTAAGAAATAAATGAAGTAAATTCAAAGTTGCCTCATTTTCAGTGGGATGGAATGCTCATAAGCAGCAGCTCCAGCTGGTGGACTTTCTAATGCTCCTTCGGACATGCATCCAATTTGTGCCAAGCCTCTTGCTCCAGGCACACTCTGATGCATAGTTTCTTTGGCCAGATCAGGGCACTGACAGGTACCGGCAGTAATGACCTTTTGGACTGAAGCATCAGCACTGAAATGGGAAAATCCAGTCTAGGTTTTTCTAGCACAGAAAGTCTTGTCAAGACTAGGCATAAGCGAGGGTAGGTGGCAACTCCTGATGAGGAACAGACCTTGAGAACTGGATATAAAAAGGCACAGCAGCTTTTGGGAACATTTATAGATGTTGGCATTCTTGTTTACGCGTAGTGTCTGGGTCAGTAAAAGAGTAACGCCAAACTTGCATGCAAGTGCACAGAGGCTACAGTTGCCGGAGTAGACATCCACTTGGAAGAGAAGGTGGTCAGAACACCCTACACAGCAACGGGTAAGAAGCACAAGGAGCAACAGTACCAATGTCTCTGTTGGGCCGTTATTCCTCTGGGTTAACTTTGACAATGCCAGAAAGGTTTTCTTTTAAACAACCCCAAATCTACCGAGCTATAATATAAGCAAATTAGCTATTTTCCTTCCCTCTTAAAAACAAAAGCACAGGAAAAGATCTTAAGCTGTCTTTAAAGCTTAGCAATCATTTCTGCAGGCATTTTACAAATATTGGCCACCAACACTTTCCATTTTGGTGTTGTCTGGGCTCACCTCTGCTTGTACTTTAGCATCCCGAAGTAAAGAAGCGAGGTCTGACTTTGTGGTCACTGAAGACAAAACCAGCTGCAATTTTTGCTGATCCAGAGTAGAAACCAGGAGCTGATCCAAGCTAAAAGATAGAAATGCAGTGGGGTACTGAGAGAGACTGTGGATGTGTACTTAATGTCGGGGCACGAAACTGCTTTTAGCTGAAGCATCAGCGACCGTTCCAGAGAAGTTTATGGAGACTGCGGTGGTAAGAGGGGCCTAAGGCAAAAGGTTGGGGCTAAAATGTAAAGCTTAAAGTTGCTGCTAATAACTAAGCACTGCAAGCTTTTGCAAACGGAGGAACTGCACAAAAGCTGCGACTCCACCACATGTTCAGTGGTTTGGTAAAAAGGTGGGACCAGGGGAATCAGCACGGGCATTGGGAGTAGCCAGGGACGGAGACACCCTGAGGGTTGAGTTTGCCCCCAGGACTGAGGTTCAGCATCCTTGGCTTGGCAACTTATAGGGCCGCCCCTCCCATGAGGCAGCATGAGTTGAAGCTCACGCTCCCCATGCTGCTGCTTCCCACGGGTGACCCGAGAGCCCCACTGCCCACTCTTCTGCCACGGTGTTTGTAGCAGTGGGGGGGTGGGGCCACCAGGCTCGCCCACCAGCTCAACTGCCGCTCTTCTGGGGAGCCCTGCTGGTCCCAAATGCTGCATCAAGAGCAGCCACAGGGCACTCAGGAACAGCTCCCTGTGCTCTGTTTTGCTCACATGATGACCTGCAGATACTCTTGGTTACCTGCTCTCTGGCTTCTGTTATAAAATCTCTTAGCATGGGCAGGAGGGTGGGCAGGCTCTCTGGAGAGCAGCATTAGCTGGGAAAGCTCCAGTTCCAGGCTCTGAGGGGGTACTTCCTCAGAAGCAGGTGCTGTGGGAGGAGTAGCCCAGGAGACCGCATAACTTGCTTTAAAACTGCAGGTTTATTATACAAAAGAGAAAGAGAATATGCAACTCTGCATGCAAATCTGCTGCACATTATTCCACAACTGTTGCCGAATCCAGGTGTTCTTGGAAGAGGACTCAGATAACCTGAACACAAAATCTTAATGTCTTAATACAGAGTACACAGCCCAGAGTACAGACAATACAGCTTTCGGTCTTTGGAATGCCGCCACTCCTGATACAAACCCCATATCGAAAAATGGTGAAACTAACCTGATGGACCAGCTCTTCCCCAGGTGTCTCTTGTTCAGGCTTGCATCGTGTTGCAATCCTTCCTCATCAGAAGCCGACCCGGGAGTACCAGAGCCGCTGTTCCAGGGACTGCTTTCTCTGGAATGCTGGCTGCTTCCTGCCACAAGACCAGAGAGCTCTGTGCATTCATTCAGACTGGAGATTTTTTCGATGGGAAGATCAAGGGAACTTGCTGAGGGTGTAACTTCCAGTTCTGTTTTGAAATGGGGGGGTTCGGCCTCCAAAGAGAGATCCCCACTGCACAACTTATCAAGATCTGGCATGCTCAAGGCCCGAAGCTCCCGGAGCTTAGAGCGGGATAAAGGAGCGTGTCTGATGTGCCCACCTGAGGCCTTGTTTCTTCGGACGCTGGGGGCAGATGGGGGCAAAGCACCACACCTTTCACTCTTCTCCAAGCGAGGATCACCTCTGCTGTCCTCAGGGGAATTGGGTCGCACACATGTCAACGCTGCACTGGTTGATGATTTTGCCATTGGTGGGGCTGCCAGGACTTCACTTTCGCAGTAGGAACTCAAGCTCCGTCTCAGTGCCTGGACCGCATCATTCACACTGGTTGCCGAGACTGCAGAAACACCACCAGAAAACCTTCTACCGATGGGAAGTTTAGAACTGAGAGAGGTGGAATGAATGTCTATGGCTCTGACCATTGGCCTATCGAAATTGGCAAGGTTCTCAAAAGATTTAATTCGCTGTTTCACAGAAAAAGACGAAACAGGATCATGTGGCCAGTTAAGTTCATAATAGTAGTAATTCCTCCTGCATGTTTTTAATTTTTCTGCAATGCGGCCACCATTGTCCATGGCCATGGGTGGTTCTTGACTGCTTGATTTGGGGATATTATTACATGTCTCTTTGTCATCTTGAATTCTCTGGCCGTTCATCAGACTGAGATGAACAATTTTCAGCATACCCATCTCTGTATGTGGATGCTTTTCATTGTTCAGGATATCCTGGACATGATGTGCTGGAACATCCATGGTATTGCTCTCTTCTCTCAAATGGTTTGATAATTGGGCAGGCATTGAATAGGTTCTTGTTACAGGTTTTAATGTGCTGTGCACATTTTCCTCCTCAAAAGTGTTCTGCCTACAATTTTGCACCTCAGTTTCTGGCTGGTTGATTTTCGTCTTGGTACTTTCCCCTTTCTCCAAAGACACTTCTGGAAATAGTGCCGATGGTATGAAACAGGCCGAGGAAGACAGTTTGACCTCAATGAAAGTGCGCTGAATTTCTTGACTTGATTGCTCTTTCTGAACAGAGGGATAAAGAGGACTAGAAGGCTCTTTCTTAAAAGGCCCAACGCTATCAGATCTTAATGGCTTAATTTCACATCCATTGTGATCTGAACAACTCATTCCACTTCCATGGTTCTTAGTCCTGTCACTCAGACAATCACCTTCGGGTGTAATTCTGGAATGTACCTTTATGTCATATGGGCCTTTTCCAATGTGGCAGTCTTCAGAATCAGCATTATCTCTCTTTTCGCTGTTCATAATTACCTTAACTGGTATCTGCATTTCTTTTTGCTCTGCTGTCCCAGCATCAGCAAGGTTCAAACTGTTGATGGACTTATCTTTGTTGTTTTTCACAGCACTGCCATTACCATTCAAGGCAGGTGAAGGGGACCGCTGAGGCACTGCTAAAGCTGATTGATTTTCCTCTGGAGAATCTTCCAACTGAAGAATTCTTGATCCCATGGAGAGGCTCCTGCTTGGCGGTTCCAAGTGTGTGGCTAAGTTATGAAGGGATGCGCCTTTCTTTGGAAGTAGCCTGGGGGATGATTGTACAGGAAGTGAAGTCTTTTTCTGGTCACTGCCGCCGGCTTTTGCAGGAACAGCACTAAGAGCATCCAAATGAATCTTGGATTTACTTTTAATAGTAAGACCTTTCAGCTTAGGCCCTGGTTTGTTTCGTTGATTACCAGCAAGAGTTTCTGTAATGCTCTTCTGGGGAATCCCTTTTGTTTCGTGATGTGATTTCTTGGAAGTGGATGGGCTGTGTGGGACAGTAATACCTTTGCCAGCACTTTGGATTTTTGAGGTTACACATTTTGAGAAAGGAATGGCAGTTGTCTTGTCATTCTTTCCCAGGATGTCAGGAGCCACTGTGGCCTTACTCAGGTCTTTTGATTTTGTCAGAAGGGGAGATCTGGGGCTACTGGCCATCCTCTGTGATGCAGGCTCCATGGGATGACTACATGGCTTGCCCAAGTGGGCTGAGCCATTGGTTCCTTTCTTTGTCAAAGGAGGACAACCAGCCATGCGACTGCCACAATCTGCTGCTAGATCTTGTTCCAGAGGCAGTTGCTGTTGTTTATTGCATCCATCTTTGTCCAACTGGTTGCTGTCGCAACTGCTGATGGCTTTTGTTGTGCACAAATGCATGTCTTGAGCAGCACATCTGGAAATCTCATTTATCTCCATAAGCCTCTCTTTGCTCTCCACACTTATTCTTTCTCCGCTTTTTAAGAGGCCATTCTCATGGAAACAGCCAACAGCATCATCACAGTCTAACCTATCTGTCCCTTGTGAAGAAACTTCTGAAAGAGAATGAGAGGGTGTAGATGGAACTGTATGGTCTACACTGAAATGCTTTGGCGAGTGTGGCTCTTCGAATGAGAATTTCCCATAGGTTACGTCCAAAGAAGTAACCCCCGTCTTGCTTTCTGCTTGCAAAGCACTGTGTGAAGGATGGCATTCTGGCGGCGGATGAAATGCATCTGCAGCAGATACGACTGCCTGTTTCTGAGGAAAGTGTTGCAGCTCATGATTCAGGCAGCAAATTTCAATTTGCTCCTCGTCTGAATCGATTGCTTTATGGTTCTCCGGGGATTTGTTGCAGGTGGACAGTGAAAGTGGCGCACTGCCTGAAAGCCCTGGAGTTTCTACAACAGATTCTGTGTCTGAGCTGGAATCTTCTGCAGCAGCATACATAGATTTTGGAATGGTGTTGCTTTTGCTCTCCATCCCAGCCAAGGTATCTTCATTTAAGCTGCTGAAATTCCTTGAATAGTTACTCAAGCGGCTTTGGTTCACAGTGAAAATCTTGCTGGCATTAATGGAGTCTAAAACAGAAAACCCCAAGATTTCTTGAGTGTTAGTAGCATGACTCAAAGTTTTTCCTGGAAGTTCATTCTTAATTATATCCAATTTAGAATTAGAATCATCTTCTTCCACCCTCACAGAAGTATCTTCCTTAGAACACCTGTTCCTGATTAATAAACATGTAGTGTCTTTTTCTTCTGAGGAGTTTCTTTTGCCTAGGAAGTTATCAGCATCTCCTAATGGTGCCACCGCATGGTCTTGGGTATAGGCAGTTTCAAAAGAATCTTGTAGTATCTCCTTGATCTTGCTCTCAGAAGGCAACACTGTCCTTTCTACCGAATCACCTGAGTTATTGCTGTTCAAAGATTCTTTCTGATTTGCAAAAATGCTTTCTTCTTCATTCATAAGAATATTGCTTGAATCTGTCTGAAATGACTCATAGGCCTCCGAAGATACAACAGTAATGGATGTTTTCATGGCTGCATAAAGAAGGAAGCAAATCAGTCACTTCATCCTCTTAACCATGTAAATTTAAAAACTATACAGAAATGTCTAGAGAGTCTTTTTTTAGAGTCTGGCTTCAGTCCCAGCAAGTATTAAAGTGATGGAGAATAATGGCTGACCTATGATCACCATCCCATCAGTTTTTAATTATATTACTTTGCTAATATATATTTATATATGCATTGGCATGGATCCAATTCTTGCCTTCTGTGAATGGAAGGAATCCTTCCATCCATGGTAGTAGTCTTCTGATCCAGAAAATCATTTACACTTGTGGGATTAGGAAGGGAGCAATTTTCTCCTATTCTTCCTCCCACAGCAGCCCCTTGAAAATATGCCTTCTGAAGCAACACGGAGGGTTGTCTCCAAACCACAGCAGGAGAAGGGGACCAGCTAAATTTGTCTTCTCTGATTCCCGCCAGTTGGAGCTTCCAGAGTGGAGAAACCTGGGAATGGTCTTGCTGGTACAAGCAAAATCTGAATTCATCTCAGTATGTTCCACAGCATTCAGATGTTTTCCCTAAAGATGCTGTCCTAAGCAATCTACAAAATTCCTGCAGAGGCAGGCCACTGTTTCCTAAAGCTAAGCCATAAGATGGAGATAAGTTAGCAGCACATAACAGCAACAGAAAGCTAAGATTTGAATGGGACATACAAATCACAATTCAGGAACATTTATTTTATTAATTTTATTTCTTGATATTAGTAGTAATCTTTTTTATTTCTGATTTTTATCTTCTGCCTTGAGTCTGTTTGTGCTTGCCGATTGTCCTTCTAATGACAAGATTCCCTCTATCTTACCCATGTATCCTATCACAGTCTAAAAGGCACTATAAATAGTATTCTTCATATTCCAAGGGGATAAGATTGCAGACTTGACCTCTTCAAGAGCACCAACAAGCTTTTGTTACAGTATCCCAGCATCTGTTCTTCTTTAGACCCAGCTACCATCTTGGAAGGAATGTCAGCAAAGCTAGGCCTGATGTGAGAAAATTTAGAACCTGGAGGTATGTCAGGAGTGTGACTGAACCAGTGTCTTATGGCACTGCATGTAGAATTTCAGGGGTAAATATTGAGGGGTTCCCTATTGTCACTATGCAGATCAAGCGGCTTCTGTTCCACTTCAGCTGTAGCACTGGCTAAACAGCTTTATAAATAAGGGTATTGTGCTACATTCTGGGTTACTTGGAGACAAATGTGCGAACACATCCAGCCCCTGAATGCTCTTTGCCATGGAAAGCATTGTGTGTGCAGTGTAATGGATCCTCAGCTCACGGTTTCTCCTCTTACACACACGCAAAGCATCCCATGGCCATCAGGTGATGAAGACTCAACAAGAGATGTGTCCCCATTTTGGCAAGCATTTAGGAGGAGAGAGAGAATAGGGGCAGCAGGTGAAAGTTAATGCAGCCTTGCAAACTGAATGCAGCCCGTTTTCCCTGCCCAGCCCCTGGTATGGAACATTCTCCTGCCACAGCACTGCTGATATAGTAAAACTTTGGTCAGCCCTTTTATTCTCTAAACATACACAGGATTGCTCCCTTAATGTAGTGTGTGTGTGAAAGAGGGGATGGCGCAGAGAGATAAATAGATGGGTGAAAGAGGGAGGGGAATACAAGGAGTCTCGACACTGAAAACTAACAAAACCTTCCAATGCAATCAAAGTCACAAAGAGGAGGAAATAAAAGCTGCAGCCTCCCTTGCCCATATCTGGATCAGAGTGCTGCTTGTAGCAGGGTGGGGACTATTCCTTTGCCCTCCCAGGATTCCCTGCTGCCCCGATTTGTGCCTGCCAATTGCATCAGAAGAATGGTCCCCGTTTCGCCAGTGCACAAGAGGCTGCAGCAGTGGCCCAGTGTGGATGGGGGCTGCGCTGGGAACAAGGGGTGGAAAGCTCTCTTCCCCGTGACATGGTCCCAGTCCACATATTGCCCACCCCCAAGGCTATAATTTAGTTAAACAAACACCTTTTAGTGCAAGTGCTAAGGATGCAAACAGTATCGGGTCCGGCCTGACCCTCCTTGTTGCTGCAAGCATCACTCTCCCTGCAGAAGCTCTGCCAAAAGCAATGGAAGGGCAAGTAACCCGGAAAAAGGTTTTGCCTGCCTCTGCCCACATCCACACAGTACAGCACGTCACATGGGTCATGGGGGTGACCGGACCTATGCGGGCAAGATGCTACTTCAATTCTATCTATCTATCTATCTATCTATCTATCTATCTATCTATCTAAAACTTTTCTATCCCGTCCCCTACAAATGTCTCAGGATGGCTTACAAAATAAATAAGTAGGATAAAACAAACCCCACAGCATTCGACCATTAATATACTGAAACCCCAGTCAAAATCAATTGAGCATTAAAATAGCGGGAAAATAAAAAGATTTTTGCCTGACGCTATTGCTTCTTCCACTGATTTTGGGGGGACAGAAATGCTCAAGCCACCCCATTCATAGGATGTCACCACAGGTTTGTTCCTTGCCCAAGAAACCCTTTCCAGTGCACCTCCCCAGGCAACAGTAACAGAATGCTATGGTTCCTATCCCAGTTTATCTTCTTTTTAAAAATTCTTTGGTTCCTTACTTAGTCCGTATGTAACTGTCTACTGACTACTGAATGGTCACAGTACAAAAGGAGAAAATCTCTTACCGGAAGCAGCTTTCTGGATGTCCAGGGTGATAGATGTGGGAAGACACCGTACATATTGACAGACCTCCTCGTAAGAGCATCCATGGATTGGCAAGCCGTTGATAGAGAGGATCTCATCCCCTGGAACCAGTTTCCCCATTGATGCCTGTTAAAGTTGCAATTAAATCAGGAGCAGCACCAAAGCAAGCAAACATAAATCCCTGTGAACTTCTAGTGCCCACAATAACAATGTATAATTTACGTACTATTACATGTATAATTTACGTACTATTACATGTATTATTTCCTTTCCCTTCATTTTATTTCTATGCCACCCCATAGCTGACGTTCTCTGGGAGATTTACAACAATCCATAAAAACAAAGTGATAAATTCACAGCAGCAGTGACGTCCAGTCCACAGATGTGCAGTTTGGGTTGTGCTTGCACTACAAGAAGGGCAGAGCACACCTGCTTTGCACGCTAAAGGTCTCAGGCTCAATCGTTGGCATCTCCAGATAGGGCTAGAAAGGAATCCTGCCTGGACCTGCAGAGCAGCTGCCAGTCAGTGTCAACAATACTGGCCTAGATGAATGAATGGCCTGCCTCAAGAGAAACCAGCTTTTTAAAAAAACGGAATCAGCCACTCAGTTCTCATCCTTCCCACTGTAGGAACTGATGGCAGAGCTCTGATGAGTAGAAGGTCCTGTTTTGGAGCAAAGGGTTGAACCTGGATGACTCTGGGCCCCCTCCCAGCTATAGTTCAGAGTTCAAGAGTGCAGAGCATCTTGGCAGCCCTTGTTACAGGACTTGAAGTAGCAGCACTGGAGAATTACTGTCATCCAGAGAAAAAAATACTTAGGCTTGATGGGCACCTGCACTCTGACCAAGATGGTTATTATGCTATTGAATCCACAATTCTCTATGAAGATGGTAAGCTGGTAACTTGTCTAGAAACATAGAATAATAGAATTGGAGGGGGCCATGAAAGCCATCAAGTCCCACCCCCTGCTGTTGCAGGATACCAAATTATACCATCTCACCCAGATGGCTGTTCAGTTTCTTTTTGAATGTCTCTAGTGTGGAAGAGCCCACCACCTCTCTAGACAGCTGGTTCCACTGTCTAGTAACTACTCACCTACAGATACAGGCAGATGAAGAAATTAGGATCTAGATAGTCAACAAGACAGGAATTTATTAAAAATAGGGAGCTACTTCAATGGCTTTTCAGCAACACAAATTAAGATAACTTGTGCAGGGACATGGCTTGACTGAACGCTCACAAAATTTACCCCCATTCCAAATCAAGAAAGGCAGGAAAAGCTGGAGAACTTCTTAATGGGCTGATTTGGATGTAACATGATGCATTGGCTTAATACAGGGGGAAGGCAATCTTCTGGGGCTTTGGGGGCATTTGACAATTTGCAAAATGCCACAGGCACTGTCACAAAACTGTGGTGTGAGGCATGGCTAGCTGGCAAAGAGCAAGTAACTGGCCCAAAGACTGAATGCAAGATTATGTTAGGTCTGAGCCCTGTCACTCGGAGCCCCAAGCAACTCCTTTGAACACATACTTTTAGGCGTCAATGGCATTAATGCAATTTGTTAATTTTTAGAAAAAGTGAAAGGGAACAGCAATTTGTGGGTGCCAAGACGGTGCCCAGGAGCAGCCTGGTGTCTGAGGGCTCTATATGAATGAACCACATTGAGTCTCCAGGCTTCCCCTTCTCTTCCCTCCTCTGGCCATGAGGACAGCTTTGGAAGCTCTTCTTTACATGTGTGATTAGCTGTAACTTTTCCCGTCATTCAAACCTGGACAAACTGTAGTTAATCTTAACTATGCTTAGTAGAAACAAGCCAGCTTCAAACCATAGTTTATACAATGGGCATCTCCTCCTACAAACAACAGTTAAGATTAACCAGCTTAGGGGCTGGTCAACCAATGAAGCTGTGATTAACCTAAAACAGGAGCTGCAGTGTCTGATTGCCTCCTTGCACAGTGCTAAACTACGGCTGAGAGTGAGCATTACATCCGAATGCAATCAATAAGTGCCATGCTAGATTAGATTGCAGTTAATTGGATAATGCTGAAAAAGTAAGAAGCCAAGTATGATGGCAGTGGGCCCTTGCCTCTTCTTTGCTTTGAATGCCTGGAGCTCAGGAGTTATAGTGATTCAGTGCATGCAAATTCCATGCCAAGCTAAGAGCACTAATAGATGTACTGTCCCCAAATATGCCTTTTTTTTTTTTTTGCATTAATGGTATCCATGCTACTGGTCACCCCAATATCTTGGGTCAATGAATTGTCATCAGCTTCCTGAAGGAGGCCCTTTTAATAATAATTTGAAAATCACAAATCTAGGTAAAAGAGATGAATTAGTAATCATGTATTTAAATTTTTAAAACTCAAATGGCAGTCCAGTTGTTCTTCCCTCTCAAGGAGCTGCAGGCCTCTTAAAATTTTAATACTTCCTGCTTCTAAATGACCTGTACTCTGTGCAGACACGATCCCTTTTCTGCAAAAGTGGCAGAGCAGCAACAACTGCTGGTACAATTACAAAAAAGGACTGTTGCGGAGCAGCAGGGTCCCCACCCCACCAACCGTCCGGAACAGCCACCCCCAACTTAGTGTCCTCCAGATGTGCTGGGTGACAGCGCCCCCAACCCCCAGTCATCCATCTGGAGGGCAACAGGTTGGGAAGACAGCCTTAGAATTTAAACAAGGTGGGCTGGATACTCACCACTAAATCATTTAGGATGCAATTCATCTTAGACAGAAAAAAGGCTGGGACTGGCTGGGAATTGCAGGCTTCTTTTCCTCTCTTGCCTAAGATTGTGCTTTTATTTTTTTATTTGTTAAATGTGTAAATCACCTAACTGGCAAATACTGTCACAAAACAAACCAATCATAATGCCAAACCACACCAGGAAATACAAGAATAAAAATAGCAATCAAACATTAAAGCTTCAGAAACATTAAAAAGCCAACAGGAAAATTAACAACCGGAACCACAGATGAAAGATTAAATGCCTGCTGAAGAAGGAAAACCTTAGTCTAACCCTATACAATAAAGGGGCTGAGCAGATCTTTGCAGTCCACAGTTTGGGGGCAGAGGGGGTAGAACAGAAAGGCTCAGATCCCATCATTTGCAGCATCTTTTTCATGAGGAAGTGTAAGACATATGAAATTAATACGGCCTGGGAGATAACTTTCTACAAGCACAATCCTATGGAAGTTTAGACAGAAAAGAGGCCTGCAATGCCTGGCATGCCCCAGCGAAGACTTTCATCTGTCTCAACATGTGCAAGATTGTGCCCTTACTTCCTCTGCCTGATCTCTTCCCTCAGAATTATCATAGAAGAGTAGAGTTGGAAGGGGCCATGAAGGCCATCAGGTCCAACCCCCAGCTGTTGCAGGACACCAGTTTACACCGTCCCACTCAGGTGGCTGCCCAGTTTCTTTTTGAATGCTTCCAGTGAGGGAGAGCCCACCGCCTCTGCAGGCAGCTGGTTCCACTGTCGTACTGCTCTGGCAGTGAGGAAATTAATACCGTATATCAAGGGCAGGGTGGGAGGCAAACACAAGAAAAACATCAAAGCAGGTACCCTTTCAGCAGCTCCGCCTGGCCGCAAGCCTGTGATCATGATGCGCAAGGGAACAGCATGGATTTCCAGATCTAGGCCAAACGACTCATTGTCGTTCCGCGTCAAGGTGATCGCCTCCGTGTGGCCCTGCCGAAGAGGACTCTCTTGCACGTCGCTCTTCCGGACGTGGGGAGGCCCCCTCCCACTGGGTCTGCTGCACGCACCATGCTCCTCACTCTTCTGCCGTGGGACTCCGTGGTATTCGATGCTCATCAAGCTTTTAACCCGGGTGACTGCTTTGTGCTCCAGTTTGGGAGATCGCTTCAATTCGAGCTGCGCCTCTCGAAAGTCCTTCAAGTTCAGGTGTCCTGGGTAAAGCTCTGGCATATTTGGGTGATCACACAATTTGACTGGAAGGAGAGGGGAGTCCGTTGCCTGCTCCGTGGCACTCTCTGCTGGACCCCTAATACCACTGGGAGTTTGGTTACTGGGGGTATTTGTTGCAAAATCTTTCTCCTGGTCCATATCACCACTTTCTACTGGTGCAGCTGCAAGGGTGACATCACAGCTGACCTCAGTCTTCCTTGGGCTTTTGGACCGCAGCCCCCTCTGAAATCGGATCCCATCTTGTTTGGAAAAGTCATCCTCATCACTGGCATCCCCATCATAGAAAGCGATCCTTCTCTGCCTCTGGAATGCCGTACGAGACCCTTTGGGGCTATCGCTGAAACTAACATGGCGAGTGGCAGCTTCCCTCGGCTTGCTGAAAGGGCTGGGTGAGGTGTTTCTGCTAGCAGGCGAATCACATAGGCCTGGTTCTTTGGTAACTGGGAAAGAACATGGATAAATGTGATCCTACATATAATGCCCCAGAACAGCACCTTCTCCCATTAATGCCTCCCCTCTACTTAGAAGCCTCTTCAGAAGCCCTGTTCTGAATGCCTGTAGCAAATGAAGTGAGGCTAGAGGGAGAGGGCCTTCTCGGTGGTGGCACCTCAGTCATGGTCTCCCTAAAGAGATTTGCCTGGCACCATCTTAAGGCCTTTTCAATCAGTCAGGCCATTGCTATGCTGCCCAATAGCTCCTTGGACAGTTAAAAAAATTAGAACCGTAAAATACAACATGATAAGACCTTGATCACACAAAAAATCAAAAACAGTTTGAAAATGTTAAAAAGAAATGACAGCAAAATACCAGGTCACCATAAAACAGCAATCATTAAAAAGCCACATGATATGCTATCAACTGGGTGGGTGCAGAGAAAGGCTTTACATGGTGCCAATGTTGGCACTGGGCTGATTTCCCCAGAAAGAGCTTTTCACAACCGGGGAACCATCTTGTTTGAATGCTGTATTTTATGCTTCTTCATTCTCTGTGAGCTGCCCAGATAACTTCAGTTACTGAACAGCCATAAATATATATGCACACACACTCCAGGCAATAATATAGCACCTCTTTTCAAGGCCAGAAACTTCAAGCTGTGCATAAAAGACAATAAACACAGAAAGTAGTTGTCGCGCCTCTTTGAATTTCCTTACATTTTTACTACAGCTTACTTGGAATGCCAGGAGAAGGAAAGCTCTCATCTAGGGAGCTGCTACCACTCTTGGGACGGAGCAGCTCCTCATCACTGGACCCCGTTACTGTGGTCTCTGAAAGGGACAACTGGCTTGCACCATCCTGCAAGAAGTACTGAGAAAGCTCTGTTTCAGAATTGATGGATCCTTGCTGAAATAAAAAATAAAGAATAAATGAGCAAATACATGCAGCTGCAGCAAAGATATCCCAGGATCTAACAAAAGGGCCATCTAGAACAATGTTCTTTTTTCCTTCCTGTCCTTGTACTCACCCATGGATGGAGGGTGCTCATTCTTCCAAGCACCATCAGTCTTAGTCCCAACGTATTACCGTTTTTAAAAATTATTCTCTGGCCTCACTGACAGCCAGTGTGGTGCAGTGGGTAAGAGTGCAGGACTAGGACTCAGGCGATCTGGGTTCTAGTCCCCACTGAGCCGTGGCGCTGACTGGGTGACTTTGGGCCAGCCACAGACTCTCAGCCCAACCTACCCCACAGGGCTGTTGTTGTGAGGACAAGACTGAGAAGAGCAGAATTGTGCAAACCACTTTGAGTTCCTTGAAAGGAAAAAAAGTGGGATGCAAATATTTTAATTAATAAATAAAATACTACACTAGTGAATGCAGCTTAGAGCAATTTATGATGAGGCAATGGGAATGATTATCTGAAATAGAGCACTAATTCTGATTTATTTATAAACAAAAACAAAACAATGGAACCTGAAATGAATTATCTGTTGCTCTTGATGTGTAAGATACACCTAGTAATGGGCATTGACCAGCCCGCTTTAAATGCCTGCAATCTGATGCAGGCATTCAGCATCCACATGTCAGAGTGAAAAGGTTTGTGGGTGGGAGGGCACACACCCACATCCTGCCCCAGTGTCCTCATGCACACCAGCCCCACCGTCCCTGCTTCCACCCTTGCAGCACTGAATGCCAGGGATTTGCACTTGTGAGTGTCTGAAGTGCACAGGAGCTTCCAAGACAGCAGCCCCTGATCAAGCAGGCTTCCAAGTTGCAACAGAAGCTGTGTTTCCTTTCAGACAAATGCATACTTGGCCGGTCAGTGTCAGGGCCCTGTTGAATTTCAGTTGTCTTACCCGACTTGCTGGTTCCAAGAAGCGCTTCATTGTCCAGCTCAAGGGAGAGGAGGCTTCAGCCTGTTTGGACTTCACACTTGGGGATGGACTCTTGGGCAGATTCCCTGTTCAAAAGAACTTGGTTAGGCAGTGAATATTTCCAATTGCAAAACAATAAAGAGTCATACCCAGAAAAGCCCAGCTGCTGATGTGAGGAAGGTGGAGTTGTCGATTTCTCTTAACGAAGTTTTGCACAATTAACATCATTCAGTTACTTATTTGCACAGAGATCAGCCTTCCTTGATGTGGTGCCTTCCAGATGTTTCAGACTACAACTTGTATCATCCCTATCCAGGAAGGCCCTGGGCTATGAATGATGGGAGTTGTATTCCAATATATCTGAACAGTGCCAGGTCAGGAAAAGCTAATACAGACCACTTTTTAGGGATATTTGTTGTTATGTGTGATCAAATAATCTCTGATTTATGTCAACCCTATGAACAATAGCCTTCCAAAATCTCCTATCCATGACAGCCCTGCTCAGCTCTCATAAATTAAGGGTTGTGACTTTCTTTATTAAGTCAATCCATCTCTAATCTGGTCTTCCTCCTCTTCTGCCTTTGACTTTCCCTAGAATGTCTCTTCTCCATGGAGTTTTGCCTTCTCATGATGTGCCCAAATTTGCTTCTAAGGAAAGGTCTGGCTTGATTTGAAATCATGCTCCCTTTGAACAGTCCCTCTAAAATTGGTCCCCTTGTGGTTGAGCTGGTGGGGTTTCAGTGTTCAGTCAGCCATTCGAAGGAGGCCAAACTGTTTATGCTGACAACCAGGGGAGTCATGACCTCCATGCATAAGCTATACATTGAGCGAGCAAGCTGAGGCACCTTTGTTAAGCTGGAAAGGTGTGGGCCTGGAGTCAGATGGGCGACCACAAGGGGAAGTGGAGCAGGGGGTTGGACTTATGGTCTTACAGACTCCTTCCAGCTCCACCTACACCTCCACCTCTAACAACTCTACCTTTAACATCTCTAATTCCAGTTCCAACTCTCTCCTCTCCTCTCCTCTTTTTCTCCTGTCCAGTCAGCATAAACAGAGCAAAGGAGCAGCCCAGCCAAGCATAGCTTGAAGTGCCGGATCTTGCCTAAGCTTGAAAACTAAGCTGGGTCAGGTCTGGCTGAAATGGGTGGCTGGATGGGAGACTTAATGCCGTGAGCCACTCAGAGAGCTTTGGCTATGGGCAATATAGAAATGTAATGAATCATAACGATAATAGTAAGTACAGATGAGCTCCACTGCTCCTTTGTAGCTACCACACATCCCTGCTATATTAGCAGCCATGTGCAAAGTAGCAGAATTTGAGGTCACCTAAGTTCTCCATATTCCCTCTTGAAGTTTATTCCCACTCAAGTGAATATCAGATTGCAGGCTTTCTTTTTCCCCTTTCCCCATAAATATTCAGGCATTTTTTGAGCAATACACATTCTTCTCCTATGATCAAAGCATGTTTGTGCACAGTTTTGAATTGTATTCAGTTTAAATATATGCATGTCTGAAATGTACACATGCTGTTGGAGGCCTTTTTTGGTCCATAAATCTCACCACAAGCTCAGAAACAAACAGGTTTTGAGTGCCAACTATATCCAAGTCCACATTCAGAGGAAAATCCTGAACTAAAACAAACTGAAACAAATTTCTCCTACACCCCCAACTGGCACTTGGTATAGAAATATGATGCATTGGCCAAGGTGGGACAGAGGTTATCTGGGCAGTCAACATGCTCCATCAGCAAGCTAGTCGCTGGAGATGGAAAACTGTCTCCTTTCTGACCAGTGGAAAGCGTGCAGGCTTGATGCAGACCTGACGGTTAGTTTAGCATCCCCTTTCCAGACAGTGAGGTGTCCCGTTTGTTGTTCCATACTGACTGTGGATCAGGGGCTGAACATGGCCCCTGGACCCTCTAAAGTTGCCCACATCTTTCACAGAGGATCGGAATTCTCCTCTCTATGCTGAACAGCAGAAGAGGAATGGCATATGAGTAATTTCATGTGGATCAAGGGTTTTGGGAAGGTTCTGCCTGTTTTGACTGGATTCTCGCATGAACATTCAAATTGCAGCATTCACCTAATTGAGGCCCCTGGTCATGATGCCCAAATCAGTTTACACATTCAATTTATATGCATGATGGAAAATTTTGTCTGAGTCAATATTTTCACTGTGTTTTGTTCCAGTACAATGCAAATGGAAACCACACATTTTAAATTACAGGACTAGAAGAGCGGGAAATGTAACATAAATGATAAAATAGGCTATTGTTTGCTGTCGTTATGTGCTGTCAAGTCATCTATGATGCATGGCAACCCTGTGAATGAGCATCCTCCAAAATGCCCTGTCTTTGGCAGCCCTGTTCAGCTCTTGCAAACTCAAGGCTGTGGCTTCCCTTATGGAGTTGCCTATTTTGTAGAATCATAGAGTAGTAGAGTTGGAAGCCCCTTCATGGATCACTGCCTTGTCGTGGCAAAGGGCTTGCATAGCGCAATGAAGCTGTGAGCCGTGCTGTGCAGGGCCACCCAAGACAGACAGGTCATAGCAGAGAGCTCTGACAAAACGTGATCCGCTGGAGAAGGAAATGGCAACCCACTCCAGTATTTTGCCATGAAAACCCCATGGACAATACCAAAAGGCAAAAAGATATGACGCCGGAAGATGAGCCCCTCAGGTTGGAAGGTGTCCAATATGCTACTGGGGAAGAGCAGAGGGCTAGTACTAGTAGCACCAGA